>NC_134687.1:146952626-147125126 GCF_050947455.1 Rhinoderma darwinii
ACATAAAGTGACACATGTCAGATTTGAAAAAATTGGCTGCGTCCACAAGGCCAAAACAGGCTCAGTCCTGAAGAGGTTAAGGTGTAAACTTTTTACTATCTAGTAGTTCTTTTGAGTTGTTGGTTGTTAAGCTTGTATAGTGTTTTACTGACTGAGATAGTAATCAGCGGCTGCAAAAATACCATCTGGGAATGTGTCGTAAATGAAACATTTTTTTTTAGTAAGTTACTTATTTTTATTATAATCTTTTAGATTTTTTTTGGTGTATTTTTTTTTCCCCACAAGGGGGAAGTATTAAAAATTAAATAATAATTTGACATGTTTTCCTATGTTGGCCACGAGAGGGAGCACTTCCCAGAATTACAGCAAGGTGAATCAGGCAAGGCAACCTGACTCACAGCTGCTGTAAATGTGGGAGGGATACTCACCCCTCCTCCCTATTTGTGGCTACAAGGCAGGAAAAGGTGTCTTCAAGTTGTGAAACAGTGTCCAGGTCCATTTTGGGAGTAACTTATGGTATCTGGCAGCAGCTATAGGACACACCAAAAGGCTAAGAATGATGAAAGTCAAGAGAGAAGACCCTGTGGGGAATGACTTTTCAGTTGACAGGTTCACACGGCGTGTATTTGACAAGTTTTTTGGCGCATTTTACGCACTTAAAAATGCTTCAAAAAACGCTTAAGCTTCCCATTTACATCAATGGGAAAGTGCACTGTTAGTACATAGAACGCGCATTTTTCCGCAAGCGTTTTAAAAAAAGGAAGTGTTGAGTCAACTCTTTGGCACGTAAAATGCACCAAATGTTCCCATAGTCAATGGGAGTCCTAATTATGAGCCAAAAAAGTGCAAAAAGCGCACACAAACCACATAATAAAATCGCATCAAAAAGGCCTGTATTTAAAAAGTGCTTTACAAGAAACGCTAGCGTATTCGACACATCAGGGTTTTTTTTTAGCACCGTGTGAACATGCCCTATGAGAATTATTTTCATTGACCTCTAGTTTCTATTGCAGCGCAGGGGAGAAGACTGATGTAGGTGAGTATAAGATTTTTTTGTTTTTCATATGACTAACTTTATTTGTCTTGTTTTGCAGGTTCTGCTGGACCTATTGGACTACGTCGTGGATTTGTTTGGACTACTGTGATGATCTACATTTATTTTATTTTATAAAAAGGTCAACTAGGGTCTTGTGGGGGAGTTTTTATTTCAATAAAGATATTTTCTTATGTCTCTGTGTTTTTTTTAATACTTTATTAGCGCCTTAGTAATGGCAGTTGTCTGTTTGACAGCGTCCATTACTAAGTTGGGGCTTAGTGTTAGCCAGTAAAAAGGTTAGCACTAACCCCCCATTATTACCCTGGTACCCACCGCTACCAGAGGTATGGGGACGAGCCGGGTAAAATCTAGTACCCGACAATTTGGAGTGATAGTCGAGCACTGCGGTGGCCGTAGGCTGGTATTATAAGGCTGAGAAGGGCCAAAAACCATGGTGCTTCCCACCCTGGTAATGTTAGCCTGCTGCTGCCTCATTGTATCTGGCTGGTTATGAAAATGGGGGAGCCCCCACGTCTTTTTTGTTAATTATTTATTATAATTATCATTTTTTTAAAACTATGTGGGATCCCCCCCCCATTTTTAAGAATCAGCCAGATACAATAAAGCAGCCGCAGCCTAGCATAACAAGGGTGGGAAGGGGAGTGTTGCAGTGATGATTGACCTTCTGGAAGTTTCTGCCATCTGCACACAGGATCTTTGGAGCTCAGTCAGAGTGACCATTGGGTTATTGGTCACCTCTCTTACCAAGGCTCAACTCCCCCGATTTCTTAGTTTGGTGGAGCGAGCAGCTCCAGTAAGAGTCCTGGTTGTTGCAAACTTCTTCCATTTAAGAATTATGAAGGCCATTGTGCTCTTGGGAACTTTCAGTGCAGTAGAAATTTGTGTGTACCCTTCTCCAGATCTGTGCCTCCACACAATCCTGACTCTCAGCTCTACAGGCAGTTCTTTCGTCCTCATGACTTGGTTTTGCTCT
Organism: Rhinoderma darwinii; assembly: GCF_050947455.1. NCBI lineage: Eukaryota > Metazoa > Chordata > Amphibia > Anura > Rhinodermatidae > Rhinoderma > Rhinoderma darwinii. Next base: position 146,954,657 of record NC_134687.1, read on the forward strand.
GATATGCATTGTCAGCTGTGAGACCTTATAAAGACGGGTGTGTCTTTCCAAATCATGTCCAATTAAATGAATTTAATGGAGTTATGTGTTGACTGAAAAGTATTAACAGTGTACTCACCACAGTATGTGAGTACACTCGCTAATATACATTCTAGTCCTCCGTCGCACTAATTATGAGATTTTAATATGTAATCGCTGTACTACTGCTACTGCTTGTACATAGAGTACAGCGGGGCCGGTCACATGACGAAAAGTTGTGTCATCATGAAGGAAGACTGTGCAACTAGACTTCTGGTCCCCCGCCAGCACTATAAAAATCGATTAAAATCTCATAATCAGCACGATGGTGGACCGCAATGTACATTAGCGAGTGTACTCACATACTGCAGTGAGTATAATGCTAATACATTTTGCTCTCCACATAACCCCTGTAAGACAGGTGGACTCCAATCAAGATGTAAAAAAAAGTCAAAGGTAATCTACAGTCCTGGCAAAAAGTTTTGAAAATGACACAAATTTTGGTTTTCACAAAGTTTGCTGCTTCAGTGTTTTTAGATATTTTAATCAAATGTTTCTATGGTATATTGAAGTACAATTGAAAGCAGTTAATTTTAAACTCTTATTGACAAATACATCAAATTTATGCAAAGACTCAATATTTACAGTGTTGACCCTTCTTTTTCAAGACTTCTGAAATTTGCCTTGGCATGCTGGATATCAGCTTCTGAGCCAAATCCTGACTGATGGCAGTGGCGTAGCTAGGGGGGGCATGTGCCCTGGGCGCAACTGAGAGGGAAGGTAGGGGGGGTGCCAGTGCTGCACCGTCCATGAAGGCGGCCTGCTGCCTCTCTGAGGGGGCGGGGGCGCCACTGAAACCAGCCATTCAGTGCCTTTCACCGACTTAAGCGGCGCAATTACTACTTTGCGACGCTTACGTCGTTGAAAGGCGCTGAGAGACAGGGCAAGTCATATTGCCCTGCCAATCAGCGCCTTTCATAGTCATTGCACTGCTTGCGTATATGAAAGGCGCTGATTGGCAGGGCATAATGATTTGTCCTGTCAATCAGCGTCTTTCAACTATGCAAGTGGCACGATGAGGTCATCACGTCGCTTGCGTCGTTCAACCCCAACAGTCGGCTGTATATGTGGCACTATCTACAGGGGCTCTATGGGGGTCACAATGTACAGGGGGATCTATACAGGGCACTATCTATAGAGTGAGTACTTTCTACAGGGGAAAACAACCTATAGAGGAAATGGTCAAGTACAACTCAGACATAGTATGTAATAGAAAAAGACATCTTTATTAATGGACAGAAACAAGAACAAATTAAAAATGAGTCATACAATGTAAAAAGGCGTCAGCCCATGCAGGATATATGAGATAGTAATGGGGCATGTACATATATAGAAAGACCCAATTTAATGGATGCTGATGTTGATAATAGTAGGCTAAATACACATGACTTGTAAAAAACGATATGTATATAAAGTGCTAGTGTGCAAAGGCAGTGTGCTTCCTGTAGACAATGAAAAGAAAAAGACCCCAGCAGTTGGTAGGAATTAAGGACAATATATTTACAAAAAACTGCTACCAGCAGAGAAATTCCTCTTAATCCAACTGACAATGGCTAAATAAATAAACTAATTTTATTGTGCTTCTATAAAGCAAAAAGACTGACTACACTGAATGATTAAAATAAGTAACATCACCTCCGTTTGAGGTATAAACGAGCTGTGCACATTAGACCACGTGTATGTGTATTATGATCGGTAATGCTCGCGGCTGCAGACCAGCAAGTCAAACAGATAACATATGTAGAGAGCAACGGAGGTACATATTAGATTAAAAAGGTAGGTATCAGAGCCCCCCCGACATGTTTCGCTGTGCTAGACAGCGTCCTCAGGGGTTCAGGGGCTTAACGGACATTAAGCCCCTGAACCCCTGAGGACGCTGTCTAGCACAGCGAAACATGTCCGGGGGGCTCTGATACCTACCTTTTTAATCTAATATGTACCTCCGTTGCTCTCTACATATGTTATCTGTTTGACTCGCTGGTCTGCAGCCGCGAGCATTACCGATCATAATACACATACACGTGGTCTAATGTGCACAGCTCGTTTATACCTCAAACGGAGGTGATGTTACTTATTTTAATCATTCAGTGTAGTCAGTCTTTTTGCTTTATAGAAGCACAATAAAATTTGTTTATTTATTTAGTCATTGTCAGTTGGATTAAGGCCTCATTTACACGAGCGTGTGCGTTTTGCGCGCGCAAAAAACGCTGCGTTTTGCGTGCGCAAAAGGCAATTGACAGCTCCGTGTGTCATCCGTGTATGATGCGCGGCTGCGGGATTTTCGCGCAGCCGCCATCATAGAGATGAGGCTAGTCGACGCCCGTCACTGTCCAAGGTGCTGAAAGAGCTAACTGATCGGCAGTAACTCTTTCAGCACCCTCGACAGTGAGTTCCGATCTCAATATACACCAACCTGTGAATAAAAAAAGACGTTCAAACTTACCATGAACTGCCTGCTTCCTCCAGTCCGGTCTCCCGGCCGTTGCCTTGGTGACGCGTCCCTCTCTTGTCATCCGGCCCCACCTCCCAGGATGATGCGGCAGTCCATGAGACCGCTACAGCCTGTGATTGGCTGCAGCCTGTGCTTGGCCTGTGATTGGCTGCAGCCTGTGCTTGGCCTGTGATTGGATGCAGCTGTCACTTGGCCTGAATTGTCATCCCGGGAGGTCGGACTGGAGGAAGGAGCCGGGACTTATCGGTAAGTCCGAACTTCTGTTTTTTTTTACACGTATATGTATATTGTGATCGAAAGTCACTGTCCATGGTGCTGAAACAGTTTAACTCTTTCAGCACCGTGGGCAGTGACTGTCTCCTGACGTCGCGTACCCGAACATTTTTTGCCGAGTTCGGTCAAAACGAGTTCGGCCGAACCCGGTGAAGTTCGGTGCACTCATCTCAAATTTGACACTCCGTTTGGATGTTTGTAAACAGAAAAACACGTGGTGCTTTTCTGTTTACATTCATCCTTTTGACAGCTCTTGCGTGATTTTCGCGCATTGAACGCAGTAGCGTCCGTGTGGCATGCGTTGTTTTCACGCACCCATTGACTTCAATGGGTGCGTGTTGCGTGAAAAACACACGATTATAGAACATGTCGTGAGTTTTACGCAACGCACTCACGCTGCGCAAAATTCACGCATCGTCTAAACAGCCCCATAGACTATTATAGGTGCGTACGACACGCGTGAAAAGCACGCGCGTCGCACGCGCGTATAATATGCTCGTGTAAATGAGGCCTAAGAGGAATTTCTCTGCTGGTAGCAGTTTTTTGTAAATATACTTCCTGTAGACAAGACACCATGAATTTGTGTCAAGGTGTAGCAAGTGAATATAAGTTACGTAGCGAAAAATGCAAGGGGCTCATATGCACAAGATATAGCCTAAATACAATGAAAAAGCAGCCAAGGGAGTCAAATAACATGAATGATGGTACGTACCCAAATTCATATCACCGCATGGGGAGACGCCAGACCCGACGCGCGTTTCGGCAGATGCCTTCGTCCGGGGGTGGCGTCTTCCCAGCGGGACCCTCCCTTATATATTGTTATAATCAGGTGTGATCCAATTCAGTGGGACCAGCGAGAGATGGCTGCTGGCGAAAAGCCGGGGGTAGCAAGATGGCTACTGACCCACTTCCGGACCCGCGTCATCGAAGCGGATGTGAGCCGGCGGTGTCTGACAGCGCCGCCCACATCCAGCTACGATTGAAGACTTCGGCCGAAGGTGCGTGAGCCACTCTATACACCTATGTAGATATTGCATTAAAAACCAGACGTTTGCAGCTAGAATAGACATTTAGCACATTAACAATGTATAGAGTGTATTTCTGATTCATTTAATGTTATCTTCATTGAAAAAAACTGTGCTTTTCTTGCAAAAATAAGGAAATTTCTAAGTGACCCTAAACTTTTGAACGGTAGTGTATATGTAATGAGCTTGGTTTTGGTACTGTATATATGTAGTGAGTTTGGTTCTGGTGTTGTATATATGTAATGAGCTGTGTTTTGGTGCGGTATATATATAATGAGCTTTGTTCTGGTGCTGTAAATGTGTACTGAGTGTCACAGTCACAGGGCATGTGGACCCACTAGGCTGCTCCGCCGTAGTGGGGAGGCAGCTGACCAGGTCACAGTCTATACGAAAGTCAATAGCAGATAGCAATGCTTGGGTACCTGAACTAGTCCAGACGGTGGATGTGGCTTCAGCACGGATGGAGGCCGGGACTACAGGAACGGGCAACAGGGCACGGGTAACAACTGGAACGGGGAAACACTAAGGGACCATTTGCGAGACAGACTGGGATAGACTAACAACGCTCAGGCAAGGATCAGAAGGCCTGGGGCCTTCCTATAGACCAAGAAATCATGGCAGTTGATGATGATGACGATTTACTTTGTGCGCGCGCTGGCCCTTTAAGGCCGGGCACGAGCGTGTGCGCACCATACGAGACACAGCAGAACGAAGAGGAAGTGAATCTCCTAGGAAGGAGATGGGGACCAGCGCTCCCGGATCCATGGCTGCGGGCGTCGGGAGGTGAGTAAACCCGACGGCCCCGCGGCCATGGACACTACAGTATCCCCCCTCTTACGCCCCCTCTTCTTGGGTCCAGAGCGAGAGAGGAACTTTTTAATAAGAGCAGGAGCACTGAGGTTCTCTTCTGGCTCCCAGGACCTCTCCTCAGGACCAAACCCTCTCCAGTCCACCAAATAGAAAGTCCTTCCTCCTACCCTTTTGCAGTCCAGGATCTCCTTTACCTCGAATACATCAGAAGCAACTGTGGAACTAGAAGTCTTGCTGAAGCGGATCAGGACCACTGGTTTCAGGAGGGACACATGGAAGGAGTAGGGGATTCTGAGGGTAGGAGGCAGCCGCAGCTCATAGGAGACAGGTTTGATTTGTTGCAGAATCTCGAAAGGACCAAGGAACCTGGAAGCAAACTTGTATGAGGGCACCTTCAAGCGAATGTTTTGAGAGGACAGCCAGACTTTAATCCCCGGAAGATACTGAGGCGGCTCTCTTCTCCTAGTATCTGCCTTTCACTTCATGCGATCTACTGCCAGCAAAATAGAGGACCGGGTCTGAAAATTTGCAGGAAGCCCCCATATGCAGTCAGCAGCGGGTACCAGAGATGAAGTTGACACAGGAAGAGGGACTCTAGGATGTTGACTGTATACAATGTGAAATGGAGTGGAGGTGGTGGACTCACTTGTGTGGTTGTTGTATGAGAACTCGGCCCATGGAAGAAGCTGTACCCAGTTATCGTGCTGTATCGTGCTGTAATTCTCCATGATCTGGTTGATCCTCTCAACTTGCCCATTGGACTGGGGGTGATAGGCTGAGGAAAAGTTCAAACTCACCTCCAGGAGTTTACAGAGGACTCTCCAGAACTTAGAGGTAAACTGAACCCCCCGGTCGGACACAATGTGAAGAGGCAAGCCAAGCAAGCGAAAGATGTGTTGAATGAAGAGACTTGCCAGTTGGGGAGCAGAAGGTAGGCCGGTCAGCGGGATAAAATGTGCCATCTTAGAGAACCGGTCCACCACCACCCAGATGGTGTTGCATCCTGCTGAGAGAGGAAGGTCTGTGATGAAGTTCATTGCAATGTGCTGCCAAGGGGCATTGGGTACAGGCAGAGGTTGAAGCAGACCAGCAGGCTTGGATTGAGAAACTTTGTTAGAGGCACACACCGTGCAAGAAGACACAAATCCAGAACATCTTTAGGTAGCATGGGCCACCAGAAGTGACGAGCAATCAGGTCTTGGGTTTTACGGACACCAGCGTGCCCAGCCAGTTTAGAACTGTGTCCCCAGCGGAGAATTCTTCTCCTGTCTGCATACCGAACAAAAGTTCTCCCCGGAGGGATGTCTCTAATCTGCAGCGGATTAGCGGTGACAACGCAGGACGGGTCTATGATAGTCTAAAGGGACTCCACCGTGTCCTCCATTTCAAACGATCTGGACAGGGCATCGGCCCTCACATTCTTGTCAGCGGGATGGTAGTGGAGCAGAAACTGGAAACGGGTGAAGAACAGCGACCACCTGGCTTGACGAGGATTCATTCTTTGAGCAGACTGAAGGTAGGTAAGGTTCTTGTGGTCGATGTAGATAAATATGGGGTGAGCTGCGTCTTCTAGAAGATGTCTCCACTCCTCCAGAGCCAATTTGATGGCCAGTAGCTCCCGATCTCCAATAGAGTAATTGCGCTCAGCAGAAGAAAAAAGTCTTAGTAGTAGCCACATACTACTGCCTTTCCCTTGGAGCTACTATGAAACAGAAGTGCACCTGCACCAACAGAGGAATCGTCCACTTCCAGTGAGAACTGCCGACATACGTCAGGGTGATGGAGGATCGAAGCTGAAGTGAAGGCTTTCTTGAGGCTAATGAATGTGGACTCTGCCCCTGGAGTTCACACCTTGGCGTTCACACCCTTCTTGGTAAGGGTAGAGATGGGAGCCGTCAGAGATGAAAAGTTCGGAATAAACTGCCGGTAGAAATTGGCGAATACCTGAAACCGTTGTATGGCCCTTAGGCCTTGAGGACGTGGCCACTCCAGGACAGACTTTAGTTTCTTAGGGTCCATCTTAAGACCTTGATCCGAGATGAAGTAGCCCAGGAAGGGCAAAGACTGCTTTTCAAAGACGCACTTCTCCAACTTGGCATATAAGCGATTCTCTCTTAGTCGCAGAAGAATTTGACGGACATGCCTCTGATGGGTCATCGGATCTGGGGAGAAAATTTAAATATCATCGAGATAAACAACAACAAAGACATAGAGGAGATCTCGGAAAATATCATTGACGAATTCCTGAAATACTGCACGAGCGTTACACAGTCCGAAGGGCATCACTAAGTATTCGTAGTGCCCATTGCGGGCGTTAAATGCCGTCTTCCATTCGTCACCCCGGCGAATCCGGATTAGATTATAAGCCCCCCGCAGATCTAGCTTGGAAAAAATTTTGGATCCTCGTATGCAATCAAACAGCTCGGATATAAGTGGCAACGGGTATTTGTTCTTGACCGTGATCTGGTTGAGACTGCGGTAGTCAATGCAGGGTCGAAGAGATCCATCTCTCTTTTTAACGAAGAAGAAGACTTCCCCAGCCGGGGAGGAAGATTTTCGAATAAAACCCCTCTCCAAGTTCTCCTTGATATAGGCTGACATAGATAAAGTCTCTGGCAAGGAAAGAGGATATACTCGTCCACAGGGAAGAGAAGTATTAAGAACCAGTCATAATTCCGATGTGGAGGCAACGTCTCAGCCTCTCGTTTGCAGAAGACATCTGCAAAACTGGCATACTGAGATGGTAGACCGGAGAGTGATTGAGGCAGATGGGGCATAACAGGACGGACTTGTGACAGGGAATGGCTATGGCATCTGGAACCCCATTCAAGAATCTCTTCGGAATTCCAGTCAAGGACCGGGGCGTGTAGGCGAAGCCATGGCAGACCCAGCAGGATAGGATTGATAGCCTTAGGTAGTACCAGGAAGGTGATCTGTTCTGAGTGAAGAGCTCCGACCTGTAGTGTCAATGGCTCCGTGATGAGCATTATCGGATCGGGCAATGGTAGACCATTCACAGAGGCAACAGCCAGGGGTCTCTCCAGACTGACTGTGGGTAGGCGTAAACCATCCACTAGATCCTGCTGGATGAAATTAGCAGAGTCAAGATAGGCGGAGGAAGGATGTGACATTTCTCCAGATACGATGGCCACAGGAATCGATAATCTGGAAGAGGTTTTAACGTTTGGAGACGTTCCACCTAGAGTTGCCTCTCCAACCAACCCTAGGTACTGGAGTTTCCCGGTTTCTGTGGGCATTGGCGCACGAAATGACCCTTAAGGCCACAATACATACATAGTCCAGAGGATCGTCTGCGCTGCTTCTCCTGTTCAGATAACCGGACTCTGTCCACCTGCATGGGTTCTTCAGGGGGCGCACTAGGGGAAGACAATAGTGGTCTCTGGACCGAGGGTGCTGGTCTGTGGGTCCGGCTCTCCTGTCGAACCTCTTGAGTGCGCTCCCGGATTCTAATATCAACCCGGGTGGCTAACAGGATGAGGGCATCCAAGGTAGAAGGAAGGTCGCGGGCCGCCAGTTCATCCTTGATGTGAGAGGACAGTCCCTGCCAGAAGGTTGCCACCAGTGCCTCATTGTTCCATGCCAGCTCGGCTGCTAGGGTACGGAAGGAGATAGCATACTCCCCTACTGTGGAGCCCTCTTGCTTGAGGGTCAACAGAGTGGCTGCGGCAGAGGATGTTCGACCCGGCTCCTCGAACACGGCACGAAAGGACTGCAGGAACAAGGCTAGGCCCGAGGATACAGGTCCTTGTTGCTCCAAGATTGAGTTCGCCCATGCGAGGGCCTTGCCAGGGAGGAGGGAGATAATAAACACCACTTTGGCCTCCTCGGAGGGGAAGAGATGAGGCCGCAGCCTAAAATGAACCGTGCATTGATTAAGAAATCCTCTACATGCTCTGCGATCACCGTCATAGCGAGGAGGAAGAGGCAAAGGAACTGTGGATCCGGAACAAACAGGAGGAGCAACAGGCAGTGGCACAGCAACAGCCTCAGGAGGAAGAACCGGGGGTGGAACAGTGAGTAGATTCAGGCGGACCAGGATAGAATCCACAGCCTCAAGGAGTTGATCCTGACGTGTGCGTAGGTCATGCATCTCAGTCTGTATCTTCTGGACTGCGGTCTTGGGCTGGCCAGCGGGTTCCATGGACTGAGCGTACTGTCACGGTCACAGGGTATGTGGACCCACTAGGCCGCTCTGCCGTAGCGTGGAGGCAGCTGACCAGGTCACAGTCTATACGAAAGTCAATAGCAGATAGCAATGCTTGGGTACCTGAACTAGTCCAGACGGTGGCTGTGGCTTCAGGACCGATGGAGGCCGGTGCGGCAGGTAGCGCCAGACGTGGCGGGCAGTATCCGATGTAGCAGAAGACACTGGACATGGCAGAAGACACTGGACCTGGCAAACGACACTGGACGTGGCAGAAGACACTGGACGTGGCAAACGACAGCAGGTACAGTAGACACGACTCCAACACTGGTAGGCACAGGAACAAGAACAATACAGACTACAGGAATGGGTAACAGGGCACGGGTAACAACTGGAACGGGGAAACACTAAGGGACCATTTGCGAGACAGACTGGGATAGACTAACAACGCTCAGGCAAGGATCAGAAGGCCTGGGGCCTTCTTATAGACCAGGAAATCATGGCAGTTGATTATGATGACGATTTCCTTTGTTCACGCGCTGGCCCTTTAAGGCTGGGCACGAGCGTGCGCTCGCACCCTACGGGACACAGAAGAACGTAGCGGAAGTGAGTGCTGGCATCTCCTAGGAAGGAGATGGGGACCAGCGCTCACGGATCCATGGCTGCGGGCGTCGGGAGGTGAGTAAACCCGACGGCCCGCGGCCATGGACGCTACACTGAGCTTTGTTCTGGTGCTGTATATATGTAATGAATGAGCTTGGTGTTGTGTATAGAACTATATTGCTTGTAAAATGTACAAATGGCTTTATGCTTAAGTTACATAAAAAAAATGTGGAAAAAAATGACACCTTATTGATTGGTAGAGAAAACAAACATGGCAAGGGGGAAGGAGATGTTGGGAAAGAGGTTCAGGGGGGCAATCTGAATCTTTGCCCTGTGTGCTGGAGAACCTAGCCACGCCTCTGCTGATGGCAACCCATTCTTGCCTAATAGGTGCTTGGAGTTTATCACAATTGTGTTTTTGGTTGTCCACCCGCTTTTTGAAGATTGACCACAGGTTCTCAGTGGGATTGAAATCTAGGGAGTTTCCATGCCATGGACCTAAAATGTCGATGTTTTGTTCACCGAGCCACTTAGTTATCACTTTTGCCTAGTGACATGGTGCTCCATCTTGCTGGAAAAAGAATTGTTCATCACCAAATTGCTCCTGGATCATTGGGAGAAGTTACTCTTGGAGAATGCTTAGATACCGTTCTTTATTCGCAGAAATGTTCTTAGGCAAAATTTTGAGTGAGCCCATTCCCTTGGATGAAAAGCAACTCCACAAATGAGTGGTCTCAGGATGCTTTACTGTTGGTATGACACAGGACTTATGGTAGCTCTCCCATTTTCTTCTCCAGACAATCATTCTTCCAGATGTCCCAAACAGTCTGAAGGGGGCTTTGTCCTCTGCAGTTCAATCCCTGTACTTCCTTCAGAATGTCCGTCTGTCCTTGATACTTTTCTTGGAGAGAAGTGGCTTCTTCGCTGCCTTTCTTGACACCAGGCCAGCCTCCAAAAGCCTTCGCCTCACTGTGCGTGCAGATGTACTGACAACTGCCTGCTGCTATTCCTGAGCAAGCTTTGCACTGGTGTTGGACCGATCCCGTAGTGGAATCCTCTTTAGAAGATGATCCTGCCACTTGCTGGACTTTCTTGGGCACCCTGAAGCCTTCTTGACAGCAATTGAACCTCTCACCTTGAACGATCTGATAAATGGTTGATTTAAGGGCAATCTTATAAGCAAAATTGCCTGTAAAGCCCTTTTGATGCAAAGCAATGATGACTGCACGTGTTTCCTTGGAGGTAACCATAGTTAACAGATGAAGACAATGATTTCAAGCACTATCCCCCTTTTAAAGCAACCAGTCTGCTCTTATAATTCAATCAGCACGACAGAGTAATATCAGCTGCCTTGTCCTCATTAACCCTTTCTCCTGAGCTAACGAGAAGTTTAATGAAGTGATGTTAGCAGGTCATTTTGTGGCAGCGCTGAAATGCATTGTAGATTTTTTTGTGCAATTATGTTAATTTTCAGGGCAAGGAATGATTTTACAATTAATTGCAAATCATCCAATCACTCTTCATAACAATCTAGAGTTAATGCAAATTGGTGCTTTAAAAACTGAAGTAGCAAATGGGAGGCCCCAGGAGCTAAATTTCAAGTGTCATAGCAAAGGGTCTGAATACTTATGTTCATGCCAAATGTTACTTTTTTATTTTTAATACATTTGCAAAAATGTCTAAAATGCTATTTTCACTTTGTCATTATGGGGTTATTGAGTGCAGAATGATAGGGAAAAACTAGATTTTTAAATTTTATTTTACCACAAGGCCTTAACCCCTTCCCGCCCAATCACGTACAGTTACGTGATTAAAACTGGTGTCTTACCGCCTTTTCACGTAACTGTACGTGATGGAGATGAAGCTGGCTCAGGAGCTGAGCCAGCAACATCACCGCCGGGTGACAGCTGTATGTTACAGCTGGCACCCTGAGGTATCGGCCAGGACTGGAGCGAGCATCCGATCCGGCCGATTAACCCCTCACATGCTGCGTTCAATAGAGATCGCAGCATGTGAGGAGTTTATAGCCACCGGCACCCCAGCAACGTGATTGCTGGGTTGCCGGTGGCTGCAAAGGCGATCGGAGGGCTAATACTTACCTCCCGGTCCGCCAGAAATGGAATCCTCCTATGCCCCGTTGTCGGCGGGGCCCAGGAGGCTTCCGGTACCATCGGCAAGATGGCGCCGGCTCAGCTTCCGGCTCAGAAGCTGACCCGTCGTCATCAGCAGTGGGTGTCCGCTGTATGTTACAGCGGACATCCCGATCTATCGCCAGGAACAGGAGCTAGCTCCGATTCCTGGCATTAACCCCTTCGATGCAGCGATCCATTGTGATCGCTGCAACTTAGAGGTTTGTAGCAAATCGGCAGCCTTGCCACGCGATGGCAAGGCTGGCGACTGCTACCATGGCAACAGAAGCCCTAACAATGGACTCCTGTCTGCCATTACGTAAGCTGATTAGGCCCCGCCCAGAGGCGGAGCCTGATCGGCTTGCTGTCAGTGAACAACTGACAGTTCCAATACATTGCACTACATAGGTAGTGCAATGTATTAGAACATGAAACAAACAGTTGGACATTCAAGTCCCCTAGTGGGACTAAAGAAAAGTGTAAAAAAAAGTGTAAAAAAAGTACAAATAAAACATACAATAAAAGTTTCAAGTAATAAAATAAAACACAATCGCCCTTTTTCCCTTATCAAGTCATTTATTATTGAAAAAAATAATAAAACCATACATATTTGGTATCGCTGCGACCATAACGACCTAAACTACAAAAATATTATGTTATTTATCCAGCGCAGTGAACGCCGTAAAAAAAAACTCAAAAACACTGCCATAATTACTGTTTTTTTGGTCACTGTCTTCCAAAAATTGAAATAAAAAGTGATCAAAAAGTCGCACGTATCCAAAAATGGTACCTATAAAATCTATACCTCGTCTCGCAAAAAACAAACACTCACACCGCTCCATCGGCGAAAACATTTAAGTTATGGCTCTCACAACATGGCGACAGAAAAAATACATTCTCTTTCCAAAAGTAATTTTATTGTGCAAAAAGTTATAAAAAAATTCTATAAATTAGGTATCGCTGGAATCGTACTGACCCGCAGAATAAAGGTAACATGTAGTTTATAACGCGTGATGAACACTGTATATTAAAAACTAAAAAACTATGGCAAAATTGCTGTTTTTTTGTCACCTTGCCTCCCAAAAAAGGATAACAAGTGATCAAAAAGTTGCATGTACCCCAATATGGTACCAATAAAAGCTACAGCTCGTCCCGTAAAAAAAGAGCCCTCATACCACTACGTCTATGAAAAAATTAAATTAGTCAAGGCACCAATAAGCCAGGAAATAAAAATATGCAGTTGTGCCGGCCCGAGAGGAAAGTTTCTTCAAAAGGCGATGTATCAAGGCACTAAAATTAGGGAACCAGGAAGGGGAGGGCCCAAACATATCCGCTGGAAGCGAAGGCGCCCGTATTATACCAGGACAACACTTTCCCGGCAAAATTCCCCAAACTGCAAAGGTGCGGAGTGTGGACCAAAAGGGGGATAAGTAAGGACATTTATCAGTGCGACACCGGCCTGTGCAGAAAGGATCGATCACAGCGTAACACACATCTATGGATTATTTTATTATATTTTTTAAATTATTATTATACCACCTAACTATGCCCCTGATGTACTCTGCCGAGCCCACATATGCCCCACATTATAAACGGAAACAACAGTGATACTCCAAACAAAACTATTACCAAGCAAATTCCACGCTCCAAAAGCCAAATGGCGCTCCCACCCATCTAAGCCCTACAGCATGCCCAAACAGCTGTTTAGGTCCACATATATGAGAACCCTTTTAACAATTTTTGAGGTGTGTGTCCCCAGTGGCATAAGCTGGGCACGACATATTTGACAATGAATTGGCATATCTAGGGAAAAATGTTAATTTGTACCTTCCGCAGCGCAATCATTTATGGAAAAGACACGTGGGGTGAAAATGCTCACTATACCCCTTAATAAATGCCTTGAGGGGTGCAGTTTCCAAAATGGGGTCACTTCTCAGGGGTTTCTTTTATTTCACATCAAAGCCTCTGCAATTGTGAACCAATACTTTATATGTCGCCAAATTAGGCCTCAATTTTCCATGGTACTCTTTCACTCCTGAGCCCTGTGGAATGTCCAGGCAAAAGATTAGGGCCACACGTAGGGTGTTTATAAAACCGGGAAACACCGCATAATAATTGAGAGCTGTCTTGTTATGGTGGCACAAGCTGGGCACCACATATTAGCATATCTATGGAAAAAATCCCATTTTCACTCTCCCACATCGTGTGCACACGAATTTCTGCAAAACACCTGTGGGGTTAACATGCTCACTACACCCCTAGGTGAATATCTTGAGGGTGTTGTTTCCAAAATGGGGTCACTTCTGGGGGGGAATCCACTGTTTTGTTCCACAGGGACTTTGCAAATGCGATATAGCGACCAGAAACCAAATGCAGCAAAATCTGTACACCAAAAGCAAATGGCGCTCCTTCCCTTCTGAGCCTTGCCGTGTGCTCAAACAGCAGTTTATGACCACGTGTGGGGTATTGCCGTACTCCAGAGAAGTTGCTTTACAAATGTTGGGGTTCTTTTTTTCCTTTATTTGTTGAGAAAATTAAAAATTTGGAGCTAAAGCTACGTCTTATTGAAGAAAAAGGATTTTTTTTATTTTCACTGCCCAATTCTAATAAAATCTATGAAACACCTGTGGGGTCAAAATGCTCACTACACCCCTAGATGGATTCCTCAAGGAGTGTAGTTTTTTCAATGGAGTCACTTTTTTTGTGTTTTTGTGTTTTGTCCCCTCAGGGGCTTTGTAAATGCGACATGGCCTCCGCAAACCATTCCTGTTAAATTTGAGCTCCAAAAGCCAAATTTCGCTCCTTTCCTTTTAAGCCCTGCCGTGTGTCCAAACAGCCATTTATTACCACATGTGGGGAATTTTTTTACTCGGGAGAAATTGCTTTACAAATGTTGCGGTGCTGTTTCTCCTTTAGTCCTTGTGGAAATTAGAAAAAATTTGCTAAACCTACATTTTATTTGAAAGAATGTAGATTTTAATTTTCACAGCCTACTTCCAATAATTTCTGCAAAAGACCTGCGGGGTCAAAATGCTCACTATACCCCTAGATAATTTCCTCAAGGGGTGTAGTTTCTTAAATGGGGTCACTTTTGGGGGGTTTCCACTGTTTTGGCACTGAAAGAGCCTTTCAAACCTGACATGGTGCCTAAAATATTTTCTAATAAAAAGGAGGCCCAAAATCCACTAGGTGCTCCTTTGCTTCGGAGGCCGGTGCTTCAGTCCATTAGCACACTATGGCCACATGTGGGGTATTTCTAAAAACGTCAAAATCTGGGCATTAAATATTGAGTTGCATTTCTCTGGTAAAAATTTCTGTGTTACAGAAAAAATAGATTAAAAATGAATTTCTGCAAAAAAAAAATGAAATTTGAACATTTCACCTCTACGTTGATTTAATTCCTGTGAAACGTCTAAAGGGTTAAGAAACTTTCTAAATGCTGTTTTGAATACTTTGAGGGGTGAAGATTTTAAAATGGGGTGACTTTTTGGCGGTTTCTAATATATAAGCCCATAAAAGCCACTTCACAACTGAACTGGCCCCTGTAAAAATGGCCTTTTGAAATTTTCTTGAAAATGTGAGAAATTGCTGCTAAAGTTCTAAGCCTTGTGACGTCATAGAAAAATAAAATGACGTTCAAAAAACTATGCCAATCTAAAGTAGACATATGGGTGATGTTAATTAGCAACAATTTTGTGTGGTATAACTGCCTGTCTTACAAGCAGACACATTTACATTTAGAAAAATGCTAATTTTTGCAATTTTTCACAAAATTTTGGTGTTTTTCACTGATAAATATTGAATTTATCGACCAAATTTTTCCACTATCATAAAGTCCAATGTCTCACGAGAAAACAATCTCAGAATCGCTTTGATAGGTAAAAGCATTCCGGAGTTATTACCACATAAAGTGAAATATGTCAGATTTGAAAAAATGGGTCTGGTCCTGAAGGCCAAAATGAGCTCGGTCCTGAAAGGGTTAACATAAATAAATGTTAAAAAAGCGAAAGGGTCTGAAGACTTTCCGAATGCACTGTATATAACCAGCAGAAAGTGGTTAATTAACCAGACAAGTTGGAACATGCCAGAGGAAGAAGCAGTACTGACGAAAATTGAGTAGGATATACCACATGAAATACATTTATAATGTTGTGTGCTATTTGTTTGCACAAGTGCATATTTGAACTAATACATAATTTTTTTATATACATATCTCGAAGTTCTACATAGTGTCAGTATTTAAAGGGAACCTGTCACGAGCATTTCACCTATTAAACCAGCAATACCTGGTGGTTGTGGATAATAAATCATTTCTATATAACCTATAATTGTCTTCTTAGTCGGCTCTGTAGCTTTAGTATTCAGTTTTTTAGTGTTCCCACACCATATGCTAATGAGCAGAAAAGAGTCATATCTTAGTTTGAAAAGAGTTAAATCTTCATTCCTCAAGTCTTTCCGAGTTTACCCCGCCTCCTTACTTTTGAATGACAGCTCCACACCTTTCCCCAGCACACACAATCCTGCGCTTCTGTATTGATGTCCTCTTCTGGTGTGTGCGCACAAAGGGACAAAGGATTATTACGATAAAAAGCACAAAATGTTTGCAGACCGTTATTTACAGTCGGAGGAGGAGTTTAGGAGAGGACATAACGGTAATGAACTTTTCATAGCAGCGGCCAGTGAGGGATATGTAAAGTTCCATAGGTGAAATGCTGGTGACAGGTTCCCTTTAACTATTTTCTTTTATTAAATACTGCAGATTGAACCTTTGGTTTCAAATAGCTTGCTGGCAATGGTATTTGGATAAGTATCTCTGGTATGTAAAAAGAAAAAAATTGTGACCATATTATGTTGTGTGGTAATGTTATTTCTCTTCTCCATTATATAATCTTATTGATTGGTGCATCTCAGAGTAATAATTGACATAGTCAACCATCGGAGAGCCTCATGGAATGTGAAATAACCTTTTACAACATCCTTTAATAAACAAATAATACTAGTTATTGCACAATTAGGACATGCTCAGCTGCAGGGCCGGCCAAAGTTTGGATACCGCCCTGTGCAAGACTCTCTATTGCTGCCCTCCACAAACCAAATATTAACCACATATATATAGAGATACGCACATACTGGAACAAATATACTGTACATACATAAAGGCAGATATTTAGACAAACAGGCAAATAAATTTACACACATTCTGGAATATATACATACATAAAGGTAAATACAGGGTGGGCCATTTATATGGATACACCTTAATAAAATGGGAATGGTTGGTGATATTAACTTCCTGTTTGTGGCACATTAGTATATGGGAGGCGGGAAACTTTTCAAGCTGGGTGTTGACCATGGCGGCCATTTTGAAGTCGGCCATTTTGTATCCAACTTTAGTTTTTTCAATGGGAAGAGGGTCATGTGACACATCAAATTTATCGAGAATTTCACAAGAAAAACAATGGTGTGCTTGGTTTTAACGTTACTTTATTCTTTCATGAGTTACTTACAAGTTTCTGACCACTTATAAAATGTGTTCAAAGTGCTGCCCATTGTGTTGGATTGTCAATGCAACCTTCTTCTCCCACTCTTCACACACACTGATAGCAACACCGCAGAAGAAATGCTAGCACAGGCTTCCAGTATCCGTAGTTTCAGTTGCTGCACATCTCGTATCTTCACAGCATGTGTCAGGGTGTCAGGTCCGAGCATTCCTAGATGAACAGTTTCCTGGAAAGTGGATTGGTCGTCGTGGGCCAGTTGAATGGCCCCCTAGGTCTCCCGATCTGACCCCCTTAGACTTTTATCTTTGGGGTCATCTGAAGGCAATTGTCTATGCTGTGAAGATACGAGATGTGCAGCAACTGAAACTACGGATACTGGAAGCCTGTGCTAGCATTTCTTCTGCGGTGTTGCTATCAGTGTGCATAATATTATACAACAGCTGTCAAACGACAAGTGTTGCATAATACGCCTCGTTTACGTCTGAAAATAGGTTGTGTGAACCCAGCCTTACTTGAAAGCGACAGCGAAAGTGTCGCTTCAAGGAATTCTATGGATATGAGACCCAGCACCAGTGATATGGGAGACGGCACAGTTGCCACAACGTCCGTTCAAAGTGCAGCCCCTGAAATTGCACAACCCCACCAAACCGATTTAGTGTGGGAACCCACGAGTTAATTTTCTCCCACCATAAATGACTTTATTGCTACTCCTGGCATAAGTCCCAATGTCAGTAATTTTTCACCACTAAATTATTTTTATATTTTTATTACGGACCAAGTTTTGGAAAATTTTGTGCAGGAAACAAATTTGTATGCCAGGCAGTACATTGCCAATAAGCCTTTGTCACCTAATGCCAGGTTGTGGAATCCCACAAATTTCAAAGGGCGTCTCTCATTCCGTCAATTCATACCCTCAAAAAGTGCAAAATACGGGGTAAAGAGCTACAAGTTATGTGAAAGCACTACTGGCTACACATGTGCATTTAAGATCTACGAGGATAAAGACAGTGAATTTAATCCACCAGGGTGCCCTCCAAATATTGATACCACTGGTAAGATTGTGTGGGATTTAATTGGCCCTTTCCTACACAAGCGGTATCATGTATACACGGACAGTTTTTATACCAGTGTGCCATTGTTTAGCGCCCTTCATTGTGCCAACACCGGAGCCTGTGGCATAATATGCAGGAATCGCAAAGGTTTCCCACGTCAACTTGTGGATAAAAAACTACGAAAGGGGGAGTCATGCACTTTTCAAATTGAGAAGATGCTGGCTTTAAAATTTCGTGACCGCAAGGACGTCTACATGATCAGCACTGTCCATTCAAGTGCAACAGCAACTATTAGAGAACGTGGGGCCTCTGCAGATAGACAAAAGCCTGTGTGTGTCATCGGCTATAACAAATTCAGGTTGCGATGCAGAACGCATTTGTCCTGTACAAAAAATCAGCGGGCAGGGCGACATTCTTTGAATTTCAGGAGAAAGTGATTGAAGATCTCCTATTTCAATCTGCAGACCAGAGAGTAGTCCATGAGTCAGAGGATGTACACCGACTTGTTGAAAAACATTTTTTACACCCCATCCCTTCAACATCTAACCAAAAATACCCAAAAAAACGGTGTCGGGTCTGCAGCAAACGAGGACAGCGAAGTGAGTCACAATATTATTGTTCCGCTTGTCCTTCCAACCCTGGTCTATGCATAAGTCCCTGTTTTGTCCTTATCAATACACTATCGGCTTTATTACAGTTTTGTTCAGGTTTTTGGTGGACCTCTTACACCCGACAATACTTCTAGAAATAGCGACATTAATTTGGGGAGTAGTGGTCCTTTACTGTATCTATACATACAGTGTGGGACACTGCCCCTTTATATATTCTACAGGTGATTGGTTGTTTTGTGCACATGGCGGTTCCTACCTAGCCGGGCAGGGGCTTGTTATGGTGTACCGCGTCACTTGGCACATTCGTCCCTTAGATAGGGATTGATGGAGTTAAAGAGATGTTGTATGACCAGTCACTTTGAATAATAAAGTCATTACAGCCCTACAAATTTTCTTTAATCCTGTGAACATGCTCTAGTTTTCCACATAGCTGGATACATTCTTCCTCCTTTTTTTTGATATATTGCCTTTTTCCGCCAACAGTTTAATACATTTTCCCACTCTAACTTACTATATATCAGAGCGGGTTGATATACATAATGTCTATGGACTGACATGATTTCAGGACAGCTGCTTTCTTAGCATGACATAGTCATAGGGTGTAGAAACTGTTAGGGACATCTATTTCTCAATCTAGAAAAGTAGAATCCTCCCATTTTCAAAGCAAAATGTGTGTCCTGAAAGCCTCTGGGTGCTCCATTCCTTTTGGGTCCTGCCGTGTGTCCAGGAAACACATTAGGGCCACAATGGGGATATTTTTGAACACAGGAGAAACAGGATGATACATTTTCTGGTGCATTTCCTTATTCTCATGTCCTCTGTATAAGAAATCTGACCTTAAAATGACACATTTGTGAAAAAAAGTGAAATAAAATTTTCTTTCCACCTGCTTTGCATTAATTCCTGCGAAAACTGTGGGGTCAAAGTACATAGTACACACCTAGATGAATACCTTAAGCGGACTAGTTTTCAAAATGGGGTCATTTATGGGGAGTTTCTATCTTTTTGGCAGCTCAGTGCCTCTATAAATGTGTAATGGGACCTGAAACATTTTCAAGCAAAATGTGTGTCCTGAAAGTCTTCGGGTGCTACCTCCATTTCGGGCCCTGCCGTGTGTCCAGGCAACGCATTAGGGTCACAATGGGGGCATTTTTGAAAACAGGAGAAACAGGGTGATAGATTTTGGGGGGTGTTTCTTCATTCTCATGGTCGCTTTACAAAGAAATCGGTCTTCAAAGTGATACTTTTATATAAAAAGTGTTTGTAACGGCAGGGGGTAGGGAGACGGACAAGTGAGCCCTAATCTACCCGCCACTCTGTCCCTGCCTACTTGCAACGACCCGCCCTAGGTGACGGGGTACAACTGGGCGGCGGTCCCTGCGCTCAGTAAGTGCACGACAAACACGACAAACATACAAGGAACACAAGCAAGGAAAAGGGGCCGTTGCCCACGGCAACACCGTGAGCAACCAGAGTGGTGAACGAGCCGAGTCAAGCCAGGAGTGTGCGAGGTACAAAACGAAAAGCAGAAGAGTAGTCGGTAAGCCAGGGTCGGTATGGAGCAGGATCAAAAATAGCAGGAGCTGTAGCTGGGCCAGGAACCACAAGGAAGGAAACAAAAGCAATAACAAGCACCGAGGGACAGGAAGTGCAGGCTTAAAGAGGCTCTGTCACCAGATTTTGCAACCCCTATCTGCTATTGCAGCAGATAGGCGCTGCAATGTAGATTACAGTAACGTTTTTATTTTTAAAAAACGAGCATTTTTGGCCAAGTTATGACCATTTTCGTATTTATGCAAATGAGGCTTGCAAAAGTACAACTGGGCGTGTTGAAAAGTAAAAGTACAACTGGGCGTGTATTATGTGCGTACATCGGGGCGTGTTTACTACTTTTACTAGCTGGGCGTTGTGTATAGAAGTGTCATCCACTTCTCTTCACAACGCCCAGCTTCTGGCAGTGCAGCACTGTGACGTCACTCACAGGTCCTGCATCGTGTCGGCACCAGAGGCTACAGATGATTCTGCAGCAGCATCGGCGTTTGCAGGTAAGTCGATGTAGCTACTTACCTGCAAATGCTGATGCTGCTGCAGAATCAAGTGTAGCCTCTGGTGCCGACACGATGCAGGACCTGTGAGTGACGTCACAGTGCTGCACTGCCAGAAGCTGGGCGTTGTGAAGAGAAGTGGATGACACTTCTATACACAACGCCCAGCTAGTAAAAGTAGTAAACACGCCCCGATGTACGCACATAATACACGCCCAGTTGTACTTTTACTTTTCAACACGCCCAGTTGTACTTTTGCAAGCCTCATTTGCATAAATACGAAAATGGTCATAACTTGGCCAAAAATGCTCGTTTTTTAAAAATAAAAACGTTACTCTTATCTACATTGCAGCGCCGATCTGCTGCAATAGCAGATAGGGGTTGCAAAATCTGGTGACAGAGCCTCTTTAAATAGACCGAGGGCGGGAGCTAGCTGAGTCTGGCCAGGTTACGATAGGCTCTCCCACTCCTAAGCCTGCCAGCCTGAATGGTGGAAGCAGGAGTCAGTCTCAGGGATGTATTCTCAGGTGCTGACTGATTAGTTCTGGGAGTTAACCCCGCAGTGCCTGGCAGATCCTTTACAGTGTTTTTGTTTTTTTATTTCACCTGCTATGCATTTAATTTAGCAAAAAACTGTGGAGTCAAAATACTCACTACAGCCCTAGATAAATACCTTAAGGGGTCTAGTTTTCTAAATGGGGTCGTTTATGGGGAGTTTCTATCGTTCTGGCAGTTCAAAACCTCTCCAAATGTACAGTGGGGCCTAAAACATTTTCAAGCAAAAATGAGACCTGGATGCCTCCGGTTGCTCCCTTCCTTTCGGGCCCTGCCGTGTGTCCAGGCAACGCATTAGGGTCACAATGTGGGCATTTTTGAAAACAGGAGAAACAGGGTGATAGATTTTGGGGTGTGTTTCTTCATTCTCATGGTCGCTTTACAAAGAAATCGGTCTTCAAAATGATACTTTTATATAAAAAGTTTTTTTTATTTTTTTATTTCACCTGCTATGCATTCAATTTAGCAAAAAACTGTGGAGTCAAAATACTCACTACAGCCCTAGATAAATACCTTAAGGGGTCTAGTTTTCTAAATAGGGTCGTTTATGGGGAGTTTCTATCGTTCTGGCAGTTCAAAACCTCTCCAAATGTACAGTGGGGCCTAAAACATTTTCAAGCAAAAATGAGACCTGAATGCCTCCGGTTGCTCCCTTCCTTTCGGGCCCTGCCGTGTGTCCAGGCAACGCATTAGGGTCACAATTTGGGCATTTTTGAAAACAGGAGAAACAGGGTGATAGATTTTGGGGTGTGTTTCTTCATTCTCATGGTCGCTTTACAAAGAAATCGGTCTTCAAAATGATACTTTTATATAAAAAGTTTTTGTTTTTTTTTTATTTCACCTGCTATGCATTCAATTTAGCAAAAAACTGTGGAGTCAAAATACTCACTACAGCCCTAGATAAATACCTTAAGGGGTCTAGTTTTCTAAATAGGGTCGTTTATGGGGAGTTTCTATCGTTCTGGCAGTTCAAAACCTCTCCAAATGTACAGTGGGGCCTAAAACATTTTCAAGCAAAAATGAGACCTGAATGCCTCCGGTTGCTCCCTTCCTTTCGGGCCCTGCCGTGTGTCCAGGCAACGCATTAGGGTCACAATTTGGGCATTTTTGAAAACAGGAGAAACAGGGTGATAGATTTTGGGGTGCATTTCTTCATTCTCATGCTCGCTTTACAAAGAAATCGGTCTTCAAAGTGATACTTTTATGAAAAAAGTGAAATTATATTTTTTTACGCCTGCTTTGCATGAATTCTTACAAAAAAAACTGTGGTGTCAAAATACTTACAACACCCCTTAATAAATACCTTAAGGGGTGTAGTTTTCAAAATGGTGTCACTTGTGGGGGTTTCCACCATTCTGACACCTATGAGCCTCTGAAAACCTGGATTGGTGCAGGAAAACAAAATGTACTTCAAAATGTATAACTTCATTACTAAACTTGTAAGTCTTCTAAATTGCTCCCAAAAAATTTTTTTTTTCAAAAGTGCTGCCAAAATAGAGTAAAGCGATGGAAATATATATTTAATAAAAACAATTGTACAGTATGTATGTACATATGTGACATATTGCAGTTAAAAATAGGGAAAAATGATAATTTTTACAAAATTTCTTCAATTTTTCTATTTTTTCATTAATTTCCGCAAATCGTATCAGTCTACTTTTACCACTAAAATAAAGTACAACATGTGACGAAAAAACAATGTCAGAATTACTTGGGTATTTAAAACTTTCGCAGAGTTATTCTCTGATTTAACAAATCTGGCTTGGTCATTAAGGTCTTTTCAGGCCCGGTCATTAAGGGGTTAAAACTTGTTTTTTACACTTTTTTAAACTTTTGTTTACACATTTTTTCAAGTTCAACTAGGGGACTCGAAGGTCCAACTGTCTGATTTTTTTTTTCTAATACATTGCACTACTTATGTAGTTCAATGTATTAGATCTGTCAGTCATTCATTGACAGCAAGTGGATTAGGCTTCGCCTCTCGGCAGGGCCTAATCGGCTTCCATAATAGCAGAGTAGGAGCCTTTGTTAGGCCTCCTGTTGCCATAGCAGCAGTTGGCAGCCCTGATTGCATGGCGGGGCTGCCGATCTGCTAGCAACCTCTAAGATGCAGCAATCGCTTTTGATCGCTGCATCTAAGGGTTTAATGGCAGGAATCGGAGCTAGCTCAGATTTCTGGCGTTACAGGTGGATGTCAGCTGACATCCACCTCTGATGATGCTGCTACGGAAGCCTTTCAGGCTTCACCGACGGGCGGGGCCTGAACAGCTTCCATGCTAGGTAGACCGGGAGGCCAGCATTAGGCCTCCAGTTGCCATTGCAGCCACCAGAACCCATTCAATTTGATTGCTGGGGTGCAGATGAACTGCAAACAACTTAAATGCAGCGCTCAATTTTAACCTTTGCATTTAAGGGGTTAATGGGTTCGAAGCTAATTTCAGTACCCGCCATTACAGCCGGATGTCAGCTGTAATACACCGATGTCATCCGGCGATGATGGCACCGAATTAGCGTCTGAGCCGGTGTCCACCATTTGTCGTATGGATACGGCAAAATGCGGGAAGCACTTGCTTTCTATGACGTATCCATACGGCAAATGTCGGGAAGGGGTTAATTTACAGCTTAGTGAAAAGCAGTTCTTTCTATAGTTGAAAATTCAGTTTGGGGATAACAGATCTCGGAACCCCAGAACTAATTGTTTTTACCTCTTACTGCACCTAAGGCCCTATGCACACGACCGTACTTTTCATTTGTAAAAAGGAATTCTTAATTACGGATGAAATTGAGGACCCATTAATTTCTATTGGCCACAGACACCTTTCTGTATATTTACTGATGTGTGTCCGTGCCGTAGAAATTATCCGCAAAATATAGAACATATCCTATTTTTGTCCGCAATTACAGCACGGACTTGCCCATAGAAGTATATGGGCGCTTTTGCAATTGTGGACGACTACGTATGTGTATCCGTAGCCGTCCGTAATTGCGGAATCATTGCTATGCGACGGCACGGGAGTCACCATGGAGACCTTTTCAAGGAGTTGGCACATGTTGGTTACATCATTTGTAGCCTCCCTTTATTTGTGGTCAGCGTGCCAGATACGTGGATGACTACGGATCCGTATTTGCGGACAGTAAAAACCCTTAGGGTATGTGCACACGATGAACGGCTTTTACGGCTGAAATGAGAGACTGTTTTCAGGAGAAAACAGCTGCCTCGTTTCAGCCGTAATTGCTCCTCCTTGCATTTTGCGAGGCTTCTCTGACAGCCGTAAATTTTGAGCTGTGCTTCATTGAGTTCAATGAAGAACGGCTCAAATTACGTCTGAAAGAAGTGTCCTGCACTTCTTTTGACGAGGCTGTATTTTTACGCGTCGTCGTTTGACAGCTATCAAACGACGACGCGTAAATGACAGGTCGTCTGCACAGTACGTCGGCAAACCCATTCAAATGAATGGGCAGATGTTTGCCAACGTATTGTAGCCCTATTTTCAGACGTAAAACTAGGCATAAAACGCCTCGTTTACGTCTGAAAATAGGTCGTGTGAACCCAGCCTAATGGTCATGTGCATGAGGTCATGTAACATTGGTTCTTTATGGTACACTTTTTCTTTTTTAACTTTTCATTTAATTCACTTTTATATATATTTTTTATTATAATATTATCACACTTACTTTTTTGTTCAATACATTATTATCTCTTTTTCATTTTCTTATTATCTCTTCACATTTTCTTCTTTATTTTATAAACATTCTTGCAACATACATTTCCACTATACACGACTATTCCCGCAGAGACATAAGCCGAAATATTTTGAGAAGTATTTTTACACACACTGACATGCAATAGTTGTATGGCAAACTAGGTTCCCAAGAGTTATCTAATATATTTCGATAATACAGGGTAAAATAAAAGATCACAGCACACAATCCCTTTACTTACAGTATCAGAACTTCTTTAGTGATGTAGTGCGCATGTCCGATGCGGCTGCTGGTTGCGACGCTTTCCCTCTCCGTCTCCATGGGCACACTGCGCATGTCCGGAACTCCTGTTACGCGTCGGGAATCTGGATGTGTGCTCCAGAGTCCGGAGCCAGAAGTTTGGCTTGCCTCGTTTCCGGCCGCACCAATGGAGATGCACCGTTACGCATCATGCTAATTACACTCTCCATGGACTATTTAAGGGCAGCTCAGGTTAGTACACATACACACATCCCCCCTGAGGAAGCACTTCTGGCGAAACGCGCGTTGTGGTTCATGTGGAGGAGCGAGCACTGATAACTACCTCTCTCTTGCTGTCTATGGGTAAGGCTGCTGTTATAAATACTATTGTGAAGCACTGTCACTTTATTCCACCCCTTCTTTCTTACATTCACCGAATATGCTTACAAAATGTACCGGTTAAGGCCTCGTTTACACGAGCGTGATATTCCTTCCGTGCGACGCGCGTGCTTTTCACGAGTGTCGTACGGACCTATGTAAGTCTATGGGGGCATGCAGACAGTCCGCTGAAAAAAACTCACGACATGTCCTATATTTGTGCGCTGTTCGCGCATCACGCACCCATTGAAGTTAATGGGTGCGTGAAAATCACGCAGGTCACACGGAAGCACTTCAGTGCGAACAGCGTGATTCGCGCAACAGCTGTCAAACTCTGAATGTAAACAGAAAAGCACCACGTTTTCTGTTTACAAACATCCAAACAGAGTGCCATAATGATGGCGGCTGCGTGAAAATCTCGCAGCCGCGTATCATACGCTGATGACACACGGAGCTGTTAACCAGGCCTAAGAATGGGACGATTCCCCTTTGGGTGTAGATGCATACTCCTTCAAAAGCTGTTCTTATACAGACTGTAAACCCATATAATATATGCAGCAATTGTAATTACTAGCTCCGTTGTTCATACTAGGGTCTTGTCTTTATAGATTTTAACATTGTTTGCTATATGTGTTCAATAAAACTCTAATTTTTATATACAAATTGGCTTGAAAAGCTCTGATTGTTCTCTTCTGTGTATGGATCATTACATGGAGCTGCCTGTAAGATATGTGGGGAAGTTTTTGTTATAAACGGTGCCCAGCCCTTATTATAATTGCTTTTGGAGTCTACATATTGAGTCTAAGGTATTAAAGGAACAGTGTCATGGCAAATAATTTTTTTTATATGTTAAAGATGTTAGTGCTTTAATAAAAACGTTTTTATTCATTTGTGTGTTTGTGTTTTACTTTTTCTTATTTTTACACTTTTTCTTCCCTATGGGGGCTGCCATTTTTTGTTCCATTTCTGTGTGTGTCGATTAACGACACACACAGACATGGAGTACGGCAGCCACAGTCCCATAGGGACTGCGAACGGCTCCCGTCCCATTGACTGCCGTGTACGGCGTCTGTGTGGGAACTGCGCATGCGCCGCTCCCACACAGTCCTATTCGAAATTGGCGCCGTCCGGCGCCATTTTCCTGTGGACCGGAAGTCGCGGCCGGACTGTAATATTACTACTTCCGGTCGCGGCTTCCGGACTTGTGCACATGGAACAGCGGCAGCAAACGGAGCGGACGGGCCAGAGGGAGCCGCGGCGGCAGGAGCAGGTAAGAGATTTCAATGTATGTTAGTGTTTGTGTGTGTTTACTACTATATGTAAACCTACTACACTGTGGGTTACCTCAAAAAATGGCGACACGCAGTGTAGCAGGTTAAACCTTTCAAACCCCTCGTTTATCCCGGCACTAGCCAGGATAAAGGAGGGGGGGATGCTGAGAGCTCACTAGAGCGAGGGCTTTTAACCCAATGTTGCAATGCTGCAATTTTGGGAACAGCCCCATCTAGTGGCCAAAAATGGGTAGTATTATAAATTAGAAATAATTTATAATATTACATGGCTCGTGCCAAAAAAAAAAAAAAAAATTTGAACAATGTTTAATCACCCACACACTAAATGTTTAATTTTTAAAAAAAATACATGTTTTTAGGGCAACACCATGCCTTTAAATGTGTTGTACAAGATTGTACTGCTTTATTCCACTTTTGTTTATGGGCTGTGTCTGGTATTGCAACGCAGCCTGAGTGAGAGGGTTAGTTTTAAGTGAGTGTGGCCCTTGACCCTGACACAGGACCCCACCCGAGGATGTCACAGTAATGGAGGTATACACATTACAGTTCAATGAAACAAGACTTACTCCTGCTGGGGCACATGGCATAGTGGTTACAACAGCGGTACTTAGTGTAGCGGTTGCAGGGTTGGCGTACAGTTTGGTGGTTGCAGTCTCTGTATTGGACTTCTGTTAGCAATTGCAGTCTCTGGTTCTTTGTCACACTTGTAGGAAGGAGTGTCTAGACCTTCTCCTGCCCTCGGTACAGGATTACGCTAAAATACAGACATAGGACCTCTTCCAGCAAAGATCTACTCTCCCCAGCAGACCTAAGTTATACAGCAGTCCAGTTAGGGTCAAGATGCTGGAAACAGTCCAAAACCACTCAGGAGGACACACAGGGTTTGTCTTTTCGACAAGTGCTGGTACGCCCCAATCCTCTTAACAGACCTCCTTTAGTTCTCTGCTGCACTGCCAGTCCAAAGCGTTTCTTCACTTGTTCCTGACAGGCTCTTTCTATACTTTCTCCAACCACACTCGAAACTCTAATTATGAGGCGTGCCAAAACCATTCTTTTATAGTCTTGCTCCACCCTTGCACGGAGCCTGTGCAACACCACGCTACCGCGTCCGCACACAAATCCAAACAACTCACCAGAACACTGTGCCCACCTGTAAACGGTAAACATACCAACATATCTTAACAGTTTGACACCTGTGAACAAAAATATGTTAGAACATGGCACAACACAGCATATATTTTTATAGCGGTTGGGGCAGTGTTTTTCTTATATGGAGCTCTGAATTCCCTCCTTTCTGTCATGGAATTAAACAATATATATGATGTTTTCTTGCAGTCATCAATATAGGGGGGGGGGGTTACTTTGTTTATCAAGCTCTCATTGAGTTCATTGACAGCTTTATTAATATTTATGCAGCAATCCTCCCTTTGTGGTGACTGCATGCAGCCTGAAATGTATCATTTATCAGTTAACTCTATAGCTGGGTGAAGGGAAGCCATTTTTGGATTTGGAGCTCTGTATTAACCAACTCCCATAATCATGTATGGTGCATTTACTATACAACAAAATAGTCTACCAACTTGGCTGAAGTGATGTTATGTAGCATCGTTCTCTAATTGCTGTAAGCTTTGGTAATGCTCACTGCAGTTTTTGTTTTTGTACTTTGTTTTTTATGAACTTTCTGCAGCAGCCAATGAAGCATGTGGCTATTTGACATTATTTAATTATCAACTCAACATCACAGCGGTCTAGTAGTCACACAGGAGCACCATTTCTGACTGTCCTCTACAAGACAGAATGGAAAGCTGTTCTATTAGGCTGTGTTCCCACGTAGGGTAAACGCTGCGGAATTTCCGCAACGGAATTGTGTGCGGAAATTCTGCAGCATTTACAGTAGCAGCAAAGTGCATGAGATTTTGAAAATATCATGCCCGCGCTGCGGAAAAAAAACGCAGCGAATAGTTAATAAAATGACCTGCGGTGCAGAATTTTATTCCGCAGCATGTCAATTTATGCTGCGTTTTTGTGGATTTTCTGTTGCGTGTTATCCCCATTGAACTCAATGGGCATGCAAAACCCGCAACAGAAAGCCCAGTGTTGTAACTTTTTTGCCGTAATCGCGTTGATTACGCTGCAAAAAGCGCCCATTCTGGAAAAAAAAAATCATACTTACCCAGAACGCTCTCCTTCTTCCTGCAGTCCGGCCTCCTGGGATGACATTTCATCCCATGTGACCGCTGCAGCCAATCACAGGCTGCAGCATCATCACATGGCCCTTTCCATGGCGGAAATTTGGTCCGAAAAACCGCACCACAATGTAGCTGCCGAAGAGAAAATAAATGACCAAATGGGGCTTCCTCTGGCAATAATGTTTTCATAATCAAAGCCTTTCAAAGCCCATTGCATTTAAAATAAACATAAAAAAAGTAATAAATAAAAGTTTAAATACATTTATTTAAAATAAAATAAATCCTTGTATATATTGTTGTGCCCAAAATCCCATATGATTCATGGTCTGTCTCTGTTCTGTTTTCAGATTTTTAGAATTGTTTTGTACTGCCTGAAACTGACAAGCCACACAACAGTAAGGGCCTGTTCACATCAGTGTTGGCTTTCCATTTATATCAATGGTGATGGAAACATTGCTAATGGTTTCCGTTTGACTTTCCGTTGCGGGGTTCCACGACGGAAACCTCAGACGGAACCCCTTAACGGAAAGCCAACGCTGATGTGAACAGGCCCTGAGGCCTCATGCACATGACCGTAGCCGTGTGAATGGTCCATGATTACGACATGGACGGCCCGCGGGCCGTCTGCAATCACGGACTGTGTACACACATGAAGTGCATTAACTTTAAGGAGCCCGGACCGCAAACAAATGCGCTTCGTAAAATGACTTATCCTCCCGGACAATGGACGGACAGTGGTAACTACGGCCACGTGCACTGCCCACAGGATAGAATGTGTCCTATACTATCCACAATTACGGCCCTGTAATTGCAGATAGTATACGGACGCAAAACTACGGTCACGTGCATAAGGCCTTACTGTATGCTATAGTTTCAGTTTTTCAAAAAGTAGCCATATATGACTGTTGATGAAGCTTTTGAATTCCTTTCGGTACTGCAGTGTACTCTAGTAATGTAGATCAGTTTTGTGCCAGTTTGAAATGATTTTTTAATAACGGTATTGTTAAACACAAGTTTAATCTCACACTCTTATTGAGAGCTCAGTGACCTTTCTCTTTTAGCAGCAATGCATATCAGCCTCAGTTGCTATTTCTGGATGTGGTATTCTCATCATTTAATCATGCTTGATTAAACCTTGAAATGGTAACCTTGGATAATCTTCAATTTCCATGTAATTTTTTTGTATATAAGGACCCGATATTTTGTAGATGCACATATTGCATTCCATCATGTTTTAAATTATAGAGCTCTATAACCAAACCACAAGGCTGCGTACTGTTATAAAATAACTGGTAGTTTCAATTAGTAAGGCTCCAATCTGAATAAAAAGAGAGAATATAATGACTTTCATTTCATAATCAAGTACTTGTGAAGTTAAGGTGAACTTACAGTAATACGCTAACAATGGCTTGTGTATAAACATTCCTGCTAAGTGATATAACAGCTCCTGATGTTTTTACTGGTACACCCATTCGCCTGTGTATAACTTTTCCTTTTAACACAAATCTTCATGGGGACGTGTTTTCAATAAAGTTTTTCTTTTAAATGTGGTTGTGCTGTAAATGTAAAACCTGATGAATATGTGAAACATGAAGATAAAAATAATAATAATTATGTATCGTCCGACGATAGACACCAGGAACAGGCGTTTTTATTTACTTTCCAGAAGGAAAGTTTAACCTCTTGCCACGGCAAGTATGCTTTAACCGGAAAGCATTCTTTATGGATAGACAGCTATACTAACCTTCAAGCAGCTTCTTCTGAACCTTGATGCAGCTGCCTCTTTGACCTATCTCCCCTGAGAATCGTTTGGTCAGCAAGAAAAGCGTTGGGAGAATATTCATTTACCAGTTACTACCTAAGAGAGGTTCACCACTACTTTGGCATTGGATACATCTGTTAACCCCTTCCCACCATTTCACGTACAGTTACGTCATGGGAGATGGTCTTTTCCCGCAACTCCACGTACGTGAAACAGATGGAGCTGGCTCAGGAGCTGAGCCAGCGACATCACCGCCGGGTGACAGCTGTATGTTACAGCTGGCACCCTGGGGTATCGGCCAGGACCGGAGCTAGCCTCCGATCGGACCGATTAACCCCTCACATGCTGCGTTCAATAGAGATCGCAGCATGTGAGGAGTTTATAGCCACCGGCACCCCAGCAACGTGATCGCTGGGTTGCCGGTGGCTGCAAAGGTGATCGGAGGGCTAATGCTTACCTCCCGGTCTGCCAGTAAGGGAATCCTCCTAAGTCCCGTCGTCGGCGGGGCCCAGGAGGCTTCCGGTACCATTGGTAAGATGGCGCCGGCTCAGCTTCCGGCTCAGAAGCTGAGCCGGCGTCATCAGCAGTGGGTGTCCGCTGTATGTTACAGCAGACAACCCGATCTATCGCCAGGAACCGAAGCTAGCTCCGATTCCTGGCATTAACCCCTTCGATGCATCGATCCATTGTGATCGCTGCATCCTAGAGGTTTGTAGCAAATCGGCAGCCTTGCCATGCGATGGCAGGGCTGGCGACTGTTACTATGACAACAAGAGCCCTAACAATTGACTCCTGTCTGCCATTACGTAAGCTGATTAGGCCCCGCCCAGAGGCGGAGCCTGATCGGCTTGCTGTCAGTGAGCAACTGACAGTTCTAATACATTGCACTACATAGGTAGTGCAATGTATTAGAACATCAAACAAACAGTTGGACATTCAAGTCCCCTAGTGGGACTAAATAAAAGTGTAAAAAAAGTAACAATAAAAGTTGTAAAAAATACAATAAAAGTTTCAAATAATAACACAAAACACAATCGCCCTTTTTCCCTTATCAAGTCATTTATTATTTAAGAAAATAATAAAGCCATACATATTTGGTATCGCTGCGACCGTAACGACCTTAACTATAAAAAATATTATGTTATTTATTCCGCACAGTGAACGCCGTCAAAAAAAACTAAAAAATACTGACATAATTGCTATTTTTGGTCACTTTGTCTTCCAAAAATTGAAATGAAAAGTGATCAAAAAGTCGCATGTACCCAAAAATGGTGTCAATAAAAACTATAACTCGTCTCGCTAAAAACAAGCCCTCATACAGCTCCGTCAACGAAAAAATTAAAACCGTTATGGCTCTCACAACTTGGCGACAGAAAAAATCCATTCTCTTTACAAAAGTTATTTTATTGTGCAAAAAGTTGTAAAACATAAAAAGTGCTATAAATTAGGTATCGCCAGACTGACCCGCAGAATAAAGGTAACATGTAATTTATAATTCATGGTGAACGCTGTATAAAAAGAATTAAAAAAATATGCCAGAATTGCTGTTTTTTGGTCACGTTGCCTCCCAAAAAAAAGAATAACAAGTGATCAAAAAGTCACATGTACCCCAAAATGGTACCAATAAAAACTCCAGCTCGTCCCGCAAAAAAAAACAGCCGTCATACCACTACGTCTATGAAAAAATAAAATTAGTTAAGGCTCCAATAAGCCAGGAAATAAAAAATATGCAGTTGTGCCGGCCCGAGGGGAACGTTTCTTCTGTTTCAAGTGGCGAATTATCAAGCCTCCTAAAATTAGGGAACCAGGAAGGGGAGGGCTTAAACATATCCGCTGGAAGCGAGGGCACCCGTATTATACCAGGACAACACTTCCCAGCAAAATTACTGAAACTGCAAAGATCCCGAGTGTGGACCAAAAGGGGAATAAGTAAAGACCATTTATTAGTGCGACACCAGCCTGTGCAGAAAGGATTGTGTCACAGCGTAGCGCACATCTATGGTTTATTTTATTGTTTTTTTTACCCCATTATTATACCACCTGACTATGCCCCTTATATACTCCGCCCGGCTTACATGTACCCCCACATTATATACGGAAACACCAGTAAGACTCCAAACAAAACTACTTCAAGCAAAATCTACGCTCCAAAAGCCAAATGGCGCTACCTCCCTTCTGAACCCCACAGTGTGCCCAAACAGCAGTTTACTTCCACATATATGACATCGTAATACTCGGGAGAACCCTTTTAACAATTTTTGAGGTGTGTGTCTCCAGTGGCACAAGCTGGGCGCCACATATTGGCATATCTATGGAAAAAATCCCATTTTCACTCTGCAACATCGAGTGCACACCAATTTCTGCCAATCACCTGTGGGGTTAATATGCACAGTACACCCCTAGGTGAATACCTTGAGGGGTGTAGTTTCCAAAATGGGGTCACTTCTGGGGGGGATCCACTGTTTTGGTCCCACAGGGACTTTGCAATTGCGACATAGCGCCCAGAAACCAATCTAGCAAAATCTGTACTTCAAAAGCCAAATGGCACTCCTTCCCTTCTGAGCCCTACTCTGTGCCCAAACAGCAGTTTATGACTACATATGTGGTATTGCCGTACACAGGAGAAGTTGCTTTACAAGTATTGGGGTGCTTTTTTTCATTTATTTGTTGCGAAAATGAAACATTTTCAGCTAAAACTACGTCTTATTGAAGAAAAAGGATTTTTTTTATTTTCACTGCCCAATTCTAATAAAATCTATGAAACATCTGTGGGGTCAAAATGCTCTCTACACCCCTAGATGAATTTCTCAAGGGGTGTAGTTTCGTGAATGGTGTCACTTTTGGGGAGTTTTCACTGTACTGGTACCTTAGGAGCTTTGCAAAAGTGACATGGTGTCAAGAAACCAATCCAGCAAAATCTGTGCTCCAAAAGCCAAATTGCGCTCCTTCTCTTCTGATCCTTGCCGTGTGCCCAAACAGCAGTTTATGACCACAAATGGGGTATTGCCGTACTCCAGAGAAGTTGCTTTAAAAATGTTGGGTTCTTTTATTCATTTATTTGTTGAGAAAATGAGAAATTTTGAGCTAAAGCTACGTCTTTAGGATTTTTTTTATCTTCACTTCCCAATTCTAATAAAATCTATGAAACCCCTGTAGGTTCAAAATGCTCACTACTCCCCTAGATGGATTCTTCAAGGGGTGTAGCTTCCTAAATGGAGTCACTTTTTTGGTGAATTCACTGTTTTTGTCCCTCAGGGGCTTTGCAAATGCGACATGGTCTCCGCAAACCATTCCTGCTAAATTTGCGCTCCAAAAGCCAAATGGCGCTCTTTCCCTTCTAAGCCCTGCCGTGTGTCCAAACAGACTTTTATAACCACATGCAGGGTATTGTTTTACTCGGGAGAAATTGCTTTACAAAAATAGTGGTGCATTTTCTCCTTTTAGTCCTTGTGGAAATTAGAAAAAAATAGCTAAACCTACATTTTCTTTGAAAAAATGTAGATTTTCATTTTCACGGCCTACTTCCAATAATTTATGCAAAAAACCTGCGGGGTCAAAATGCTCACTATACCCCTAGATAATTTCCTCAAGGGGTATAGTTTCCAAAATGGGTTAACTTTTTGGGGATTTCCACTGTTTTGGCGCCGCAAGAGTCTTTCAGACCCGACATGGTGCCTAAAATATTTTCTAATAAAAAGGAGGCCCCAAAATCCTCTAGGTGTTCCTTTGTTTCTGAGGCCTGTGCTTCAGTCAATAAGTGCACTAGGGCCACATGTGGGGTATTTCTAAAAACTGCAGAATCTGGGCAATAGATATTGTGTTGCATTTCTCTGGTCAAACTTTCTGTGTTACAAAAAAAATAGATGAAAAATGAATTTCTGCAAAAAAATAAAGAAATTTGAAAATGTCACATCTACTTTGCCTTAATTCCTGTGAAACATCTAAAGGGTTAAGAAACTTTCTAAATGCTTGTTTTGAATACTTTGAGGGGTGAGTTTTTAAAATGGGGTGACTTATCGAGAGTTTCTAATATATAAGGCCCTAAAATCCACTTCACAACTAAACTGGTCCCTGTATAAATAGCCTTTTGAAATTTTCTTGAAAATGTGAGAAATTGCTGCTAAAGTTCTAAGCCTTGTGATGTCATAGAAAAATAAAAGAATGTTCTAAAAACAATGGCAATCTAAAGTAGACATATAGGTGATGTTAATTAGCAACAATGTTGTGTGGTATTACTATCTATCTTACAAGCAGATACATATAAATTTAGAAAAGTGCTAATTTTTGAAATTTTTCGCTAATTCTTGGTGTTTTTCACTATTAAATACTTAATGTATCGAGCAAATTTTGCCAGTAACATAAAGTCCAATGTGTCACGAGAAAACTCGCTTGGATAGGTAAAAGCATTCCGAAGTTATTACCACATAAAGTGAAACATGTCAGATTTGAAAAAATTGGCTGTGTCCTGAAGGCCAAAACAGGCTGTGTCCTTAAGGGGTTAAAGGACTACCAACATCAGAAAAAGGGGTAGGAGGGCAACTGCCCTATAATCTCTATATTACCCCTATATGTTATTCATGCAAATGAAATTAATGTGGAGGAATCTCCTGAAGAGAACAACAATAGAATTACATAGATTAGGAAACCTTATAAAGGTGGACTCATTTTGCTGTCTCAAAAACCATTATAATAATGCATATCATAAAAAATATATCAAAAATTGCATGTAGTATTGGCACATGAAATCTTCATGTATATATGTCACATATTACGTATGTTTTAAACAAAACTTAGTAAAAGTTATATTTTATATATACTCCGGATCTATCTCTTTCTTGTTGTAACATTACGGAGAACAAATTTAAAATTACTTGTGTCCAGGTGGTGGGCAAACAATACCACGAACATTCATCCATTTTCTATATGAGAATGGATCAATCTAGTGTACCTTATTTTAAAATAATACTATATTCTCAAATAGAACTATAATAATAGATAAATTCAAATTGGTGTGATGAATCCACAATATTTGAAGACTAGAGAAATATTTCTTTATTATACTTGTATATCATAAAGTTGTTGTATTGAAAGCAAATATTACAAAGTTCTGCATTATTGGGCTTACTGACTGTCCGTAAATGTTTTGCATACCAGCATTCTAAGTAAGTCCAGTTACCACAAGAAGGGCTTAAAGGGGTATTCACATCACAAAAAAGTGGTTGCATATCAATAGGATATGCCATCACTTTCTGATCACTTTGTGCAACACATTCAAGAAAATAAAGCTATCCTTTAGCCTTGCAGCCCCTTCAATCTCAAGATGAGTTGGGGTCCCTGTAGTTAGACCCTCCTCTGATCAGAAATTTATGGCACTTTCTGTGATGAAAATAATCCTTTGAGTCTTTTTTGAAGTTAGTGGATTTACCAAGAATGCTTGTATGCCAAGCTATTTGCGAAGAGCTAGTAATACTGTATATCCTATTGATATATCATTGCTTTCTGTGATGGGGATAACCCTTTAAACAGACACCTTCAGTATTAGAACAGAGGCCTACAGATATAAATCAAACCCTCCATAACAGTATTTGCAAATCAAGGTTTTTCAGACAAATCCTTGATGTCGATGTAAAGAGAATCACCCTTGCTATGTTTCTGGAGACTGTATTGATTAACTATCTCTTGGATCTCCCCCATACCATTGAGTCATGTTTTGTTTAAAGGTATTATGCAATGCTCAGTACTCAGCATGACTATTCTTTGTAGCATAAACATGTGGACTATGTGAAATTTAGTCATATTGATTGTACATTGGCATTGACAGCTCCAGCTCAATAGTGCCTGTGAATACGATTTGATTGCTAGCTCTTAAACATTGATCATCAGAGTCTACAGCATAGGTCTCAACCCTATTTTATTTTTTTCAGTTTGAGAGCCACATTCTAAATATCAATTCCAAAGGTACTGTCAAAATGGTCAATTGTAAAGCTTATTAGCCCCGAAGGATTTTTTGATTAAAGGTTTTGCTGTGTTCGAATAGCAAGAAATCATAAAAATGAGCAACTTTCTAATTTATATTTTGGGAAATTTTAAAAAC
Source organism: Rhinoderma darwinii (assembly GCF_050947455.1). Taxonomy (NCBI): domain Eukaryota; kingdom Metazoa; phylum Chordata; class Amphibia; order Anura; family Rhinodermatidae; genus Rhinoderma; species Rhinoderma darwinii. The sequence goes on from NC_134687.1 coordinate 146,991,613, forward strand.
TATCACTAGAGTAAAGTAAAGCTGTTGCCCATAGCAACCAATAAGATTTCAGCTCTATGTTTTCAGCAGCCTCTGGAGAATAAAACCTGAAACCTGACTGGCTGCTTTGTGCAACTTCTACACTTTTACCATACACATAAATCTCGCTAACTGTGTTCCAAATCTGCACCACTTCTTCATTTTGGAGTTAATTCAGTCCATATGAACAAACCATTTAATTGTCTGGTGTGCAAGCACTTCCCTGGATAGAGATATTGCTTGCGGATTGCTACATCCTATAGGTCTTTTCACTCATTGTCGCTCGTTGTGCTGTGTGTGCATCGTGTGCCCCTATGGTGAGATATCATAAAATCACTGCTTATAGAATAGAGCATTGTAAAACATAATTTTCACAGCCATGCATACATACAAACATATCTAAAAAATATATACAGTGAAGGAAATAAGTATTTGATCCCTTGCTGATTTTGTAAGTTTGCCCACTTTCAAAGTCATGAACAGTCTAGAATTTTTAGGCTAGGTTAATTTTACCTGTGAGAGATAGATTATATAAAAAAAAAAAAAAGAAAATCACATAGTCAAAATTATATACATTTATTTGCATTGTGCACAGAGAAATAAAAGTATTTGATCCCCTACCAACCATTAAGAGTTCAGCCTCCTCCAGACCAGTTACACGCTCCAAATCAACTTGGTGCCTGCATTAAAGACAGCTGTCTTAAATGGTCACCTGTATAAAAGACTCCTGTCCACAGACTCAATTAATCAGTCTGACTCTAACCTCTACAACATGGGCAAGACCAAAGAGCTTTCTAAGGATGTCAGGGACAAGATCATAGACCTGCACAAGGCTGGAATGGGCTACAAAACCATAAGTAAGACGCTGGGTGAGAAGGAGACAAATGTTGGTGCAATAGTAAGAAAATGGAAGACATACAAAATGACTGTCAATCGACATCGATCTGGGGCTCCATGCAAAATCTCACCTCGTGGGGTAGCCTTGATCCTGAGGAAGGTGAGAGCTCAGCCGAAAACGACATGGGGGGAACTTCTCATGATCTCAAGGCAGCTGGGACCACAGTCACCAAGAAAACCATTGGTAACACATTACGCCGTAATGGATTAAAATCCTGCAGTGCCCGCAAGGTCCCCCTGCTCAAGAAGGCACATGTACAGGCCCGTCTGAAGTTTGCAAATGAACATTTGGATGATTCTGAGAGTGATTGGAAGAAGGTGCTGTGGTCAGATGAGACTAAAATTGAGCTCTTTGGCATTAACTCAACTCGCCGTGTTTGGAGGAAGAGAAATGCTATCAAGCATGGAGGTGGAAACATTATGTTTTGGGGGTGTTTCTCTGCTAAGGGCACAGGACTACTTCACCGCATCAATGGGAGAATGGATGGAGCCATGTACAGTCAAATCCTGAGTGACAACCTCCTTCCCTCCACCAGGACATTAAAAATGGCTCGTGGCTGGGTCTTCCAGCACGACAATGACCCGAAACATACAGCCAAGGCAACAAAGGAGTGGCTCAAAAAGAAGCACATTAAGGTCATGGAGTGGCCTAGCCAGTCTCCAGACCTTAATCCCATCGAAAACTTATGGAGGGAGCTGAAGATCCGAGTTGCCAAGCAACAGCCTTGAAATCTTAATGATTTACAGATAATCTGCAAAGAGGAGTGGGCCAAAATTCCATCTAACATGTGTGCAAACCTCATCATCAACTACAAAAACATCTGACTGCTGTGCTTGCCAACAAGGGTTTTGCCACCAAGTATTAAGTCTTGTTTGCCAAAGGGATCAAATACTTATTTCTCTGTGCACAATGCAAATAAATGTATATAATTTTGACTATGTGATTTTCCTTTTTTTTTTTATATATATAATCTATCTCTCACTAGTAAAATTAACCTAGCCTAAAAATTCTAGACTAGTCATGTCTTTGACAGTGGGCAAACTTACAAAATCAGCAAGGGATCAAATACTTATTTCCTTCACTGTATATATAGGACACAATACTGCACTCTGTGTGAGGGGATCTTCTATCGCATGTCTGTGGCATAACAACAGGGCTACCATCAGGGCAGTACATGCATAGGCCACAACTAGTATTCTGTTTCCCTCCCCCATGAACCCACTAAATATATAGTATGGGCTTGTCAGGCTGTGTTAAGATCATATTATTGCCTATTATTTCTAAATCATTTGCTAACTGTACTTGAAAATAAATGTTACAGCCTTTCAAAGGTACTCACCAATTGTATACAAAAGGATACAAGATAGAGGTTGATGGAAATAATAGGGGGTTTAGGGGCAGAATAATTTGTCTCAAATTCAGTTGTGTATGATGTAAACATTACGATGAAAACAGATGTTGCCAGTACAGAATATTTCTTTTTTTCTACTTTAGATGCAGATTCTTCTTCAGATGCAGATTCTTTCTGTGTGTTTGTAACCTGGGGTTACTGGAGTGGTTATTCTTTAATAAAACACAATCGCAGACCAAATGAACGTTGAGCAAGTTATCTTTTCAGAGCACAACTGTTATTACAGTGGCACACAAGCATATGGTTACATTGTCTTTATGAGGCACAGCAAGTTTCTTCAACGTTACTAAAAATGTCCAACCAGATAAACATTTTATCAATTAGAGCTCTGTCCTGTTGCAGGTCTCAGCTTGTCATCCTGAAACCACACTCAATTTCTTCACACAGCCTCACACCTCCTTCACAGTATTCCCGACTTTTCATCAGATGTCTGTCTCTTTCTTCTATTCTGTATGCTCTCTGTTTTCATCTTCTGCCCCTTACTCTTAGTGCCAGGAACAAATTAGCCTTTCCAATAGGGCTGTGATTTTCAAGGGTCCCAGGAAGACAATTACTAGGCCGCATCTCAGGCCTACAGGGCAATCAGTCCTCACTATACACTGTTTTCCAAATTATTATGCACATTGGATTTAAGTGTCATAAACATTTAATTATTCGTTTTTCAATTAAACTCATGGATGGTATTGTGTCTTAGGGCTCTTTGTATCATTGTAATCAATCTCAGACACCTGTGATAATTAGTTTGCCAGGTGTGCCCAATCAAAGGAAAACTACTTAAGAAGGATGTTCCACATTATTAAGCAGGCCACAGGTTTCAAGCAATATGGGAAAGAAAAAGGATCTCTCTGCTGCCGAAAAGTGTGAAATAGTGCAATACCTTGGACAAGGTATGAAAACATCGGATATTTCAAGAAAACGTAAGCGTGATCATCGTACTGTGAAAAGATTTGTGGCTGATTCAGAGCACAGATGGATTCGTTCAGATAAAGACATAATGAGGAAGGTTTCTGCCAGACAAATTAATAAGATTAGCAGAGCAGCTGCTAAAATGCCATTGCAAAGTAGCAAACAGGTATTTGAAGCTGCTGCTGCCTCAGGAGTCCCGCGAACCTCAAGGTGTAGGATCCTCCAGAGGTTTGCAGGTGTGCATAAAGCTATTATTCGGCCACCCCTAAACAATGCTCACAAGCAGAAACAGTTGCAGTGGGCTCAGAAATACATGAAGACTAAGTTTCAAACCGTGTTGTTTACTGATGAGTGCCGTGCAACCCTGGATGGTCCAGATGGATGGAGTAGTGGATGGTTGGTGAATGGCCACCATGTCCCAACAAGGCTGCGACGTCAGCAAGGAGGTGGCGGAGTTATGTTTTGGGCTGGAATCATGGGGAGAGAGCTGGTAGGCCCCTTTAGGGTCCCTGACGGTGTGAAAATGACCTCTGCAAAGTACGTAGAGTTTATGACTGACCACTTTCTTCCGTGGTACAAAAAGAAGAACCGTGCCTTCCGTAGCAAAATTATCTTCATGCATGACAATGCACCATCTCATGCTGCAAAGACTACCTCTGTGTCATTGGCTGCTATGGGCATAAAAGGAGAGAAACTCATGGTGTGGCCCCCATGTTCCCCTGACCTCAATCCTATTGAGAACCTTTGGAGCATCCTCAAGCAAACTATCTATGAGGGTGGGAGGCAGTTCACATCAAAACAGACGCTCTGGGAGGCTATTCTGACATCCTGCAAAGATATTCAAGCAGAAACTGTCCAAATACTCACAAATTCAATGGATGCAAGAATTGTGAAGGTGATATCAAAGAAGGGGTCCTATGTTAACATGTAACTTGGCCTGTTAAGTTTTTTTTGATTGAAAGAGCTTTTGATTTCTGTAAATATGACCTCCTGATGCTACAAATTCAAAAAATTATCATTTTAGTTCTCTTTACAACCTTTAAAATGTTTTGATCTCTGTTGTGCATAATAATTTGAAACAGTGCATTTTGAGTTTTTTACTTCTAAAAAAAATCTGTTATCATTAGGAAATTTGTTCAATAAAATTTGCATTATATTCCAACGGTTGATGGCTTGAAGATTATACTGACTGTCATTTGCATCGACTATTTAGGAAAATCAGCGAAAAATAACATTTGCATAATAATTTGGAATGCAGTGTAGAGTTACTCATAGGCCTACCAATTCAGAAATATCTCTATTCCCTACTTGGCCTCATTACAGACTTTCCCTGGGTTTGAGCACTGTACCGCTCAACCACCAACTGGTTCCCACTCCTGGGCTGACTATCTTCACAGCCCCAGCATACTCCCCAGAGCTACCATTCCAGCTGACAAATACTCTGCCACTGGCACAGCTTCAGCGATTGCCCACACAGTACTCCATCAGGCCAACCTCCTCCACGGCCTCCCTATGTCAGTGCAAGACACTGCACAAGTCTCCCAAAAGCTCATCAACTGCTCCGTGATACCTACTTCTTTTTTTTCTTGGAAAAAGAGCCCCACTGCTTCCTCTTCCAAGGACATGCTTACTTCACTCATCATTTCCTGCTTTCAGCTCTACGTAGGCCTGCGTCACCTCTCTCAACCCCAGCAGGTGCACCCTCCAGTCTTTCTCTGCCAACTGCAGGAAGACAAGTCCGCTGTGCTCACCAGGTTCCTCTGCTACTGCACAACTACAGCAGCCCATTCTCACACAGTTCACCCACTCACTCTGCTTTAGGCACCAAAACGCTCCCTTATATGGATTCCCCTCTATCCCTTCTTCTATCAGTGTGGTGGGGCAGTGTATCAGTGTCACTATGCTCCACCTATTGCCAGTACACGGCTCTTCCAAGGCCTGTCAGTCCTTCCAACTTCCCCAGTCACTGCTGCCTTCAAGCCCTCACTTCCTCCAACGATGACAGCACTGTGCAAGCAGCAGCACCGCAAGGCATCGTGACTTGCCCTTCTCCAGGGACCTGCAAGACAAAACAACAGATCTACCAGACATCATCACGTAATTGTTCTGACAGTCTCTCAGCAGCTCCACAGTCCTTCTTAAAGTGCAAGGCAACTATATACAATTAAAGAATACAGAGAATGTCCGTAGGCTGTAGTTGGGTTGGAACACATAGTTCACCTTCCTTACATGCTACAATACAATGTTTTTCATATGTGTTATATTACTAGAGAACCCCTTTAAGAAACAACAAAGACTTTTGCTTATTGCTTTTTCAAACCATTTAGAAATAAATACAGAATTCATGCATGCTATATACATGAAAAGTAAGCATGATAATCAAAGAGAGTATACTGCAGTAATGTCACATATCAACAAAAAAGTAAACATCTATTGCAAATCATTTTGACAAGTGACTCATAGCTTGATGTGTAGAAACCAATTCAAAAAGCAAATCCTATTTAAAGTATTCTAGACTTAAGGTCTTCCTTTTCCTTCAAATAAATTTATTTTAGGCAAGAAATACTAGAGCAAAGGCATTCAAAATAGTTAATACAAGAACTGAGTCTCTAAGCAATCCAGTATCCCTTTTTTCAGTTCGAACACTTTGACTTTTTCTATAGCGCTATTTTTCCTCGATCAAACTTAATTAGGATACACACTCTAGATGTATTGTTCCTGGACTTTATGTGGTCTTTGTTGTGCAAATATATGAATCAGAAGTGTATGAAGTTTTATGTTACTTCGGAAATTAGATTTACATGACTTGTAAGCTGTAAAACCAAATTACATACCTCTAATGGTTTCTTCAAAAGGGCCTAAATGTTGCTCTTTGGGACTATCGAACATGTTTTAAGACAAAAAAGGTTATTTGCTATGAAATTCATTGCATAAAACATATCAAGAGAGAGCGGCTCCACATGCATGGGAAGGACAAGCCCTGTTGGTGCCCTGAAAAACAGAGAAAAAGGAGTCATGTACTATTTAAATATAATTGCCAAAGGCATGGAAATATAAATATTTTATTGGACAATACAAAATACACTGAGTTAAAATACAGACTACAAATCGGACAACTGTATTCCAGTTGCACGAGGAGACAATAGGAACACACTGGTATTCAGCACAAAAAGAAGGGGAAACTCTGGAAAAGAGGCTATGTAGCCTACTCTAAGACAGCAGTCAGATGACAATATAGGATGCAAACCAAAGTGTGAACAGGTTAGCATCATATGGTAAAGCGTAACACAAATACAGTTTATCTCGTAATAATCTTAGTGAAGGACGGGATGAGAAATAACGCTAACAATCACTTAAACCATACTTATGTATATAAAAAAAACGCCAGTCAATAGACTCAGCATGTCTGAGCCTCAAAAGATGACACAGAGGTTCCCGAAATATAGGTATAAGAAGAATTGGTTTCTAGAGAAACAAGTAACGTAACTGACCCATGTGGCTCCTATGTTCCAGTGACTCCAAGGTGAGGAGAGACCCCAACGCGCGTTTCGCTTGGATAGCTTGACGCGCGTTGGGGTCACTCCTCACCTTGGAGTCACTGGAACATAGGAGCCACATGGGTCAGTTACGTTACTTGTTTCTCTAGAAACCAATTCTTCTTATACCTATATTTCGGGAACCTCTGTGTTCTCTTTTGAGGCTCAGACATGCTGAGTCTATTGACTGGCGTTTTTTTAATTACATTAGTATGGTTTAAGTGATTGCTAGCACTATTTCTCATCCCGTCCTTCACTAAGATTATTACGAGATAAACTGTATTTGTGTTACGCTTTACCATATGATGCTAACCTGTTCACACTTTGGTTTGCGTGCTATATTGTCATCTGACTGCTGTCTTAGAGTAGGCTACATAGCCTCTTTTCCAGAGTTTCCCCTCCTTTTTGTGCTGAATACCAGTGTGTTCCTATTGTCTCCTTGTGCAACTGGAATACAGTTGTCCGATTTGTAGTCTGTATTTTAACTCAGTGTATTTTGTATTGTCCAATAAAATATTTATATTTCCATGCCTTTGGCAATTATATTTAAATAGTATATGACTCCTTTTTCTCTGTTTCTCAAAATATATGGTGGAGTTTCTATTCTGACATTGGGGAGGTTTGAGTCCGCACATGCTGGTGACCTAGCCCTTATACTGATCATTCCTGTGAAATATATGTTTATATTATGGTGCCTGTTGTGGCGGTTTCAGAAGGCACCCGTCTCCCTCCTCAGACCTTGAAGTTCAGTATCATACTTGTCAGATGGACAATTATTCATTTAATTGCCCTTATTGCTCCTTTCCCCATCAATCCCTAGCATTTTTATTTATACAGGAAGACACTAATTGTCAAAAAAATGCTTTTTAAAATACAGAACACTGCTTTTTTAAAATACATACAGTGTACCCTAATAACACCGTAGGAACTGCCTTCTCTACCTACACCTCATTCCGCCTCTGATTTCATGGACGGACATTCATCTAAATGGCTAGCATGAAACACTACGTAACCCCTGTAGCAGCCACTTCAGGGAAAAACTGGCTGGCCGTGGATTCTCCAGCTGTTTTTTGGGGTGTTGGGAGACAGACCCTCTTTAATCAGCTAATTAGTCTCATGGGTCCAATCTGGAAGGGGATGTCTGCGATTTTTTTTTTTACACAAAGTCTTACTTTTTTCTAAGCATTTCAATATTACAATATCTATTGTTTTGTGTATTTATGAATTAGTATTACTGGATTTATGCCACAACACTGTCTTAGATTATGAAAACATTTCTAATTGTAATAAGGGTCACCACCACAGGTGGAAAAAGGAAAGATAAGTTTAATCCAATGAATATCATATGATTAAACCATGAGCTTTGATAGCCTTATCCAAAGAAAGAGACATTGTAAGCAATAGGATACATATAATACATCCAAATCTTATAGAATAGTTTAGATTGTTGCACCAATCAGATACTATTACTATACTGAGTTGGGCCTGTTTGGACCTATGTTCAGTGATATATTTATGGGTATATAAATGTTTGACATATCACTGCAAAATATAATAATAAATGTAGTTTTCTATATAAGGACGCATATTACATTTTAGGATACCCATTATGGTCGTGATGGTATGGTGAGCATGGTTTTCTATTAAATATAGATGGAAATAAATGGTAGACTACAGGGTTATTGAAACTGGCATTCCTTGCAGGAGCACAGGAGAACAGAATTATAAAAAATACTTATGTACTAACCCCTTATCGTCACTAACAGTCAAGGCCTGATCACCTTATGCCACTACCATGCAAAAGTGGATATTTAATAATTTATCTGTTATAAACTTACCTGTCCAGGCTCCTGCGATGCATTTTCCTTCTCCCTACTATTGCCATTTTTAACCTTGCCTCAGGGCTAACAGCGCCCTATTTGAGTGCATTTTACACTGGCATCTGTGCCAGTTTTAGGTTTTCTGACCCTTATTTGCCTTGTGCTTATACTCTGCTACTCTACATATGTTTAGATAGACCTGAACTGTTGTGACTCGGCTTGCCTGACTACTCTTTGGATAGCTCTGTTCAGCCCTAACCTCATTAACTAACCCCTGGCTTGTTTGACTATGTCCCTTCTAGCGCCTCGGTGCAGCCTTACCTTTCTCAGTCGACTTCGGCTAGCCATACTTTGTCCACTTCCTCCAGTATACCCAGTTCAGCATGATACCTTACTGGTACGTTGTTGTCATTGCCTTTGAAACAATGCCTCCAATCTATCTAATTGTATAATGATTCCATCGATGCTAGACATTACCCAGGGAATCAAACAGTGGACTAGAAAAAGGCACCAAAGTACTGGCACCAGCTAAGTACCACGACTCAAACCGCATTCTTGGGAAAAGGGGGTCCTATAGGTGTACTGTGCTGTTTAGATTGGTTCTTTCCCTTGATATCTCAGGAACCAGAACATTACAATAACTATAGGACCTATTATTGTATCTCACTTCTCATTTGGAAAAGGATACCAATTTGCACTGGACAACAAGTTTTAACTAAAAACATCACTGATAAGAAGTGACTGTTAATGGTATATATTATAAGGTATACAATGTAACACTATACATTTATACCACCTTTTTCCAGTATAATATAACAATATGACCATTAAGTATTAACAAAATATAAGACTTATTGTCACAGCTATGGGGTATGTGGACCCACTGGGCCGCTCCGCTTTAGCGGAGTAGCAACTGGTCAAACGGAAAGTCAAAAACAGACACTAGGACTATTGGAAGCAGGCTTGTGCCGGACAATCAGAAGCAGGCCTATGCTGGATAACTGAACTTGAACACAGAAGTCATCTCGGGAAATAGACTTGACACGGACACTGGACTTGAACACAGAAGTCGTCTATGGCAGTACACTTGATACAGACACTGGACTTGAAGACAGACTACATCTTGGACACTTGAATAGGCACGGACACCGGACACAGATACTGGATACGGATACAGGATACGGTATACAGGATACAGCTAGGGAACCATTTGCATGCCAAACACTGGGAAGACACAACATTGCTCAGGCACTGCGGAAAGGGGCAGGATTCCTTTTAAGGGCCAGGGTGCTCAGGGATAGGTTGGGGATAAATTTACTGGTGCGCACCCTATGTGACAATCGAGGAGAGAAAGCAGAGAGCACAGCGTGCCGGCATCCCTGGGAAGGGGTATGCCGGTGAAGGGACACAGTCCTGCGGTAGCGGCCGCTGGTGAGAGGGGAATGCCGGCTGTCCGCAGCCGCGGGCCCTACACTTACCGTATCATCATTAATTGGACATTTTATGCTGTTTATTTATTACCCACCAGAAAATACAATTGTGCTCATAAGTTTACATATCCCAGGCAGAATTTGTTAGCTGTGTACCATTTTTACGAAAACATAAGTGATCGGATAAAACGCGTTATAATATTTAATGTCATGGTACCATTAAAGGTATTGGGTTCAGACATTGCACAAGCTACCCAGTAAGCAAACTCGCAGGGCAAACTCTAAAATAACCCTAATTGTGGAGTAGCCCTACCTATAGCGGGACTTTTGCCCTGATAAGAGGAATCCCACTATGAGGAACCTTCTAGAAACCCTGAGCGATTCCTGTCAGAAGCTACCTCAGTCCTCAAGCAGGATGACCAGATCAATCAATTGATCAACTGCTTAGCCTCAAAACAGGCCACAAGCCATTTCTACGAGGGGCCTCCAGACCGGACTTGGATGAATTCTCACAAATATTTTTATGGACTTCTCCGAAACCCAGGACATTTCCTCAGATCCGTAACCACGCCAATGCACAAGGAATCAGTAATTTCCCATTTTATTTATTTTTTTAAATAATTTTTATTTCACATTAAATTAAAATACCACATACACAATAAAATATGATGGGAAACCCAGAAAAGAGCATCACAGATCACATTTATTCATACGAGTGAAAAACTTTGATATGCTATTATATAGATTGATCCGTGAGTTCAGCTAACCTGACGGAATCGGCTTTGACGGAAAGATACAGCTTCTATGTATACAGGATACATAGGAGCTGTCTCTTAAAAAGTAATTCTTTTTTTTTACTAATAGTCAATTTAAAAGTTGTTTTAAATCACTTAAAACATTTATTTATTAACCCCTTATTGTCATGCATTGCTGACGTTAGGAAAAATGATGGAGCAGGCTTATGGGCTGAGCACGCTTCATAATTATCGGGTGTTGGCTGTGTAATATCACCTTGATTCCGCCTGTTTAACCCCTTAGATGCTGCGATCAATCGCAACCGCGGCATCTAAGGCATTACAATGAGGTGCGGGGCCCTCTAACATGCCATCGGCCTCACCGTGACGCGATCATGGGGTGCCGATAGTCATTATGGCAGCCTGAGAGTCTAATGAAGGCTCTCAGGTCTGCCATCTTTGTACTCCTATGAAGCCCTGACTCCAGCAGTGCTGCATAGGAGACTGTAAGAATCACATTATATTGCAATACATTAGTATTGCAGTATATCATGTAAGCAATCCAACTGCAGAGTTATGAGCAGACAGCATCACAGACTTTGAACAGGAGAATCAGTAATACAAGTTATTTAGAAAAACTTTTATAGTGCACATTCCTTCACTATAATCGTTTTTCAGTGAAAGAGGTGGTATACTATAAGGTTGTGACCATAAAGTTAAATTTTGCCTTTATCATTTTAAATTATTTTGTTTCAGACATTTTGAAACTTTCCTAGGAGCTGTTTGGCATATTGTAAGCAGGCCATTTTGTGGCATTGGTGCAGTACTGGTCGCTCTACCATGCAGCTCATTTTTGTTAATGTATCAAGTATTGAGCATGCTGAAACAGCCACACCACTTTGTTTCAGAGAAGCCTGTATGTTGCTTGTGGGTTTTCATTGCATCTTGACAAATTTGACTGGCAGTTGTGTCTAAAATTGTTCTTGGTCTACCTGACAGTGGCTTGGTGTTACCAGAACCCATCATTTTCCACTTCTAGTTCAGAGTTTGAGAATAAATTGGCATTTTAAAGATCTTTTAATATATTTTTATATTTTTTACTGATGTAATAAAGTTGAACTAGTTTGCTCGCAGATCCTGTGACAATTTGCTTCACTTACCCTTTCCTTTATTAACCAGCAAGGGTTTCTCAAGAGCATTCGCCCACATTTACTAAAAGTGGCATAATTTTAGCCAATGCCTAAGTTAAAGCGTAACTAAACGTTCAATCAACTTTTTATTTTCTAGCGGCATGTGTGTCACGATCTAGGGGTATGTGGACCCACTAGGCCACTCCGCTGTAGCGGTTAGGCATCTGGCCAAGTCACAGTCTATGCAAAAGACTATACAAGAGGTTCATAGCACAAGGGTACCTGAGATAGTGCAGATGGTGGCAGAGGCCCTGGCACGGATTGGGCTAGATGTAGCAGTTTGCGCCAGATGTGGCGGATGGTACCAGAAGAGGCAGATGACACCAGACGTGGTGTATACCAGCAGGCATGGCAGGTTGCACCAGATGTGGCGGAGGAAATCAGGGATGGCAGATGACACCTGATGTGGTGTATAACCGCAACACGACTCCAGCATACAGGATGCAATTAGCAGGGCATGGGAACACTGGGAGCAGGATAACACTAAGGGACAATTTACAATACGAACATGGGAAAACTGCAACAATGCTCAGAGATGGAGTGAAAGGGCAGAGCCCTTTGTATAGTCCATGGTGATTATGGCTAATTAAACAAATTTTACATGTGCTCGTTGGCCCTTTAAGGCTGGGCACGAGTGCGCCCGCACACTGCGGGACATTGCTGAGTGGAGCGGAAGTGAGTGCTGGCATCTCCTGGGAAGTCCATGGCCATCGAGGGGTGAGTAGGAATGACGGTCCGTGGCCGTGGACGTTACTTGTGTAATATAAATATATTTTGTAACATACTTTATTAATGAATTTGGGCTCCTTTTTGTCTTCTATGTGTTTTAAATAGCCACTCTGACACTTTTCTACTACATTTTATTTCTTGTATTTCTCCTGTTGCTAGCAGAGCAGAAATCCGTACACTGTTTGAATGTATCGATGTACGGACTCTGCTGCCTGTGAGTAGGGGTAGGCGAAGGCTCTATCCTGACATTAGATGTGCACGCCCCCATCATGACATCAGGAAGGTCTCTCCGCCGTCTATATACTATACAGTTCTCTATGGAGTAACCGGCAGTAGCAGAGCGCAGGAAAGAGTATGTGATGCGCTCTGCTGCTGTCCGGTCTATAGTATATGAAGGGCACTTCCCCATAAGAAGCACAGGTCTTGCGGCTCCCTGTCCCCTCTTCTCCCTCTATACACAACTGTAACCGGCAGCAGCAGAGTGCAGCGAAGTGACTGTGATTAGCTTAGCTGCTGTCCGGTCTCTAGTAAGTAAAAGCCGCTTCACTAGAAGAAGCGCAGGTCTGGCGGCAGCTCTTTATTACCCTCGATAGACCTGCGCTTCTTCTGCTACTGAAGCAACTCTCACACATACTAGGGACCGGATAGCAGCAGAGCTCATCACAGTCTCTTCCCTGCACTCTGCTTCTGCCGTTTACAGTACTGTAAACAGGGCCACCATCAGGGCAGTACTAGTTGTACTGCTGTCAGGTGCCTGCCACATGCATGAAAAAAAGAATCCCGCCCGACTGGTGCCTAACCCCCCTAACCCATTTTTGTCTCTCTCCAATATCTATCTATCTATCTATCTATCTATCTATCTATCTATCTATCTATCTATCTATCTATCTATCTATCTATCTCATATCTATATGATATCTAGTGAAAACTTACCCGACTCTCCAATCCGTGAAAAGATAGAACATGTCCTATCTTTCCACTGATCAGGGACGGAACTCGTGCATCACACACGGTCATGTGCAATAGGGCTAAGCCTGAATGCACACATTGCGTATTACGTGCGGAATTGCCGCGCATATTTTCATAAGGCATATCCGCAGCATAATACAGTACCAGCAAAGTAAATACCACAGTAGATACCACAGTAAATACACAGTGTAGATTTTTTCTGTGCGTAAATTGACCTGTGGTGCATATTTTAAGGCTCAATGCACACGATGCGTATTACGTTTTTCCTCACGCGGCAAATCCGCAGTGTAATACAGTACCAGCATAGTCAATGAGATTCCAGGAAATCTCATGTGCACGCTGCGGTATTTTCCGGGCCGGAAGTTGACCTGCGTTTTTTAGAATCCGCAGCATGTCAAATTATCTTGCGTTTCCGCTTGCAAATTGTATCTGCCTAGTGCTGTGGAAAATCGCACCAAAATCTGCAGCATGAAACTGAGCCGAAAGACGCATCAAGACGTAAAAGCCGTTTTTACCTGCAAATTTCCTGCTTGTAGCTGCGGTTTTGGTGCGGATTTTCCACAGCAAAATATTCAACGTCTGTATGTAGCCTAAAATCCAATTTATCCTGAATTTCCGCTCGCAAATTGTATCTGACTAGTTTTAAAGCATAACACACCAATATATGCAGCAAAAAACCGCACCTATTTGTGCATCAAAATGTAAATACCGCACCTAAAAACACATTAAAAAACGTACCATTAGGTGCACTTTTAGCTGCAGGATTACGTACATACACCTGCGGTTTTGGTGCGGATTTTCCACATCAAATTATGCAACATGTGCATGTAGCCTAAGGGTACCTACAAACAGTGGATTTTTTTTTTTTTTTTTTTTACATGAAATAATTTTATTCACTATTTCTAGAAATGCAACATTTTATACATTTTGTAAATACATTTTTTTCCTGAATAGTTAAAAAAAATGACAGTAGCTTCAATGTTAAATTTTCCTTCTTAGGTAGAGCAGAAAAACTCTCTCCCCTACCTGGAAATCTCTCAACAGATTAATGCCACTGTGCGGATCTTTTATTTATTTTTTATTTATTTTTGATGATTGTGTCAAATAAAAGGGCATATAGGCATACCTCGCAGGATAGCACTTATTTAAAAGAAGAACACAATACTTGTGTATACTGTAAGACATGTAAATACATACATACAAACAAACAATTATACAAAAGAGCATCCCATAACATCGGAACACTCACGTAAATACAAAGCAAGTCAGTATCGAGACCAGAACAATACATCAGAAACAAAAAGCAAAAAATTATGGCGGAGATGCCTCTCGCCGCCACATCCTCTATAAAGCTGTCAAGAAGGTAGAAATGGGATACAGAAAGAAATATATATAGGGTGTATAGGGTGTAATCAAGATGCCGGTGGGGGGGGGGGGGGTCAATTACCTCGCCAAGTCAGGTGTGTGAAGAATAAAATAAAAAACCTTCTCTATTAAATTGCTGCAGTGGAGAAAGTAGATATGTGTTGAGGATTTTTGTGTGTAATCCAGTGATCCCATGTTCGTAGGAATCTTTGCCTGCTATTTTGTTCCCATCCGCATAGTTCCTCGAACCGGAAAAATTTATAAACTTTTTCTCACCATTGCTGTATGGAGGGGGGCTCAGGGTCTCCCCAATGTAGTGGGATAAGTAATTTAGCCGCTTGTAGCGGCCAAGTAATCAGGCAGTATTTTTTGGGTTTGAAATCTGGGGAAGGGGCCCAGAGGAGAATAGTTTCAGGGTTGAGAGACAGACACATCCCACAAATCACCGTTGTCTCTTCTTTAACTGCTTCCCAGAAGGGTACAATTTTAGGGCAAGTCAACCAAATGTGAGACAACGTGCCAGACTCAGACGAGCACCTCCAGCATAGGTCTGAGGTGTAGAGATTGATCTTGTGTAAGAATGCAGGTGTTTACCAACGTGTAAACAATTTAAATGAGCTCTCCTGAATTCTCACACAACGAGAGAAACCTTGGGAGCTAGACATAATAGTTTTAAGTTCCATCTCTGAGAATGCCTTGTAAAGTTCTCATTCCCAGTCTCTTATATAGTAAGGTCTCGAGGTGTAACCCTGTAGGAGCAGTATTGAGAAGACATTAAACATAGACTTAGCTTTAGGTGAAGTGTCTGTGTGAAGCTTCTCTACCCAATTCAAGTCCCTAAGTGGACGAGAAACCTGACGAAAAAATTTTCTGCATGTGTGTTTAAAAGTCAGGTTATGTAAGAAGGTTGTGTCTGTAATAGCCCCAAGGGAAACTGAAAAGTAAATATCCAATTCAGGATCCTGCGAGTAGATGTCTTTAATAGGGGAATCAAAAAGGCTATACCAAGGCGCAACAACATCAACCGCGCCGGCACTCAGCCAGGAGGGAATAACTCCTATTGGCATCAAAGGCAACGGTAAATTGCCAATTGCTAAAGAGGTAATAAAGTGTTGACGAACCTTAATCGTGCTCCTAGTTATTGTGCTGACTACGTCTAACTTCCTAGGAGCTACATTAGACGACCACAAAAAAATAACTGGCCTTCAAACCCAGAAGTGATTTTTCAATTTCTACATGTATAGGTGTAGGAGATGGTGAAATCAAGTCTAGCCAGCGAGAGATATAATTCGCCCTATAGTACGTGTATATATCAGGCAATGCAAAACCGCCTAGTGCCTTTTTCCTAGTTAGAAGTGAATAAGCTAACCTGGGATGGTTGCCTTTACACAAGAAAGTGGTAAACAGACTGCGAAGTTGGTCAAAAAACAGCTTAGGCAGAGCAATGGGAGCCGTCTCTAATACATATAGGATTTATAAAAAAACTTGATTTCACCATCTCCTACACCTATACATGTAGAAATTGAAAACATTGGTTCCTTAACCAAAACTAAGTCCCAAAAAAAGGGATGCTTTCCCTGCCTTGGATGTTGCAATTGCAACAGTATGATGCCGTGCAATACCATGGTACATCCAAGGACAGGGAAAATATATGGGATCAAACAGTATTTTACATGTCTCTCCAAATTTATTATATATATCATTCAATGTCCATGTGGATTGCTATATGTGGGAGAAACCACTCAGGAATGTAGAACACGAATCAACCAGCATAAATATACTATTAGGAGTAAAAAGGTTGACTTACCGATTCCAGAACATTTTATTAAATTCGGACATAATATTTTGCAACTGCGGTTTAGAATAATTGATGGGGTAGCTCCCATGAGGAGAGGAGGAGATAGGGAAAAGATCCTCAAAAAATTAGAATTAAAATGGATTTACGAATTGGATACCCTTGAGCCTAAAGGGCTAAACAGGGAGTTCAGGACCACGGGTATCTGTTAGGATTGTGTCTGTATGCAGGATTTTGGCCACACCGTCATCAATAATGAGTTTATGATAGAGTGCCTGACCATTAGCCATGTGACTATTATATTATTGGATTTATTTTTTAATGTTATATTGTTTCTTTATATTTTTTAGGCTATTTACACTTTATGGGGAATCGTTTTTTGAATCGTTTTTTGAATTATTGGTGAAGAAAGCTATTGAAGAAACCTGATCAGTCTTTAGGAGTGCGGCTCGTACTAAGATTTTCTGCCTGTCTTATCATGAAATTATAGGCATTGGATGGCCTCATTTTTAATACGTTATCTTATAACCATATACAATTGTGATTGAAAACAATATTGCTTATCCCAATGTTTGGGATTTGCACAAATAAAATTGTACGATTTATGCTTCTTGATGAGACACGCAGAGTATTATTCCTTTTGGGACTCATTTGTAATTTATTAGTGTCCTTTTGTTATGATAACAAATAGTTCTCTGTTGATTTTGTTACGATCGTGTAGCCTAATCTAATGCGCACGCACATGCGCGGTCCAGAGCGAGACCGCGATGCGCAACCATAGAAACGGCAGACGCCGGACACTGAGGATACTAGTATTTCCTGTCATGCGCTATGAGAGCTATGGACGCGTACGAGACAAGATATGTTCTAATCGACTGACATACAGGTACTGCATTGGCGATCTAGATATGTACTTTCACTGTATTTTATTCTGATGATGTGGGGACTTTTTAACTATGTGATGATGTATCTGTGAGGGTATTTAACTGTTGTTGATATTGTATATGTTCAGGAAGTGATGTCACACAACATGTGGTATATAAAGCGTGCACTAATGTACTATCACTATGCTTGACAAAGACCCAATAGGGGTTGAAACGTTGTAGTTTTTTATGCTTGGTGAATAAACCTACACTTTTTGGGATATCTGAGTGCTGCAGTCTTTCCTCTTTCTACTGCGTTCCTAGTACTGTGATAGATTTTTCAGGCCAATTGAAAGGTGTAATGTGTTTCAAAGAAGAGAGAACTGACATGGGTGCAGAGACATTCAATATTTCGGATTGCTCAAGATTAATTTTAAAGTAGGAAGCTTTACCATAACTTTCAAATAAGTGCAGGGGGGATCGGAGAGCTTCAGCTGGATTGGTGAGCAAGACGACTAA
The DNA here is from genome assembly GCF_050947455.1 of Rhinoderma darwinii. Taxonomy (NCBI): domain Eukaryota; kingdom Metazoa; phylum Chordata; class Amphibia; order Anura; family Rhinodermatidae; genus Rhinoderma; species Rhinoderma darwinii. The sequence goes on from NC_134687.1 coordinate 147,009,796, forward strand.
GTCATCAGCAAAACCCGCAGTGATATGGATATGACCACCCACTTTTAGTCCTTGCATCTCCGGGGGTTTGCCTAATTTTTTGTATAAGCGTCTCCATAGTTAAAACAAAAAGAGCAGGGGATAGAGGGCAGCCCTGTCTAGTACCATTGTTAATGTGAAACTGTGGAGATAACGTGCCATTAATTCTAACTCGTGCTGTTGGAAATGAGTAAAGGTAAAAAATAGCTGTGACTAAACGGGGGGGGGGCAAATTTCACTAGTGTAGTATGCATGAAGCGCCAATTCACATGGTCAAAGGCCTTCTCAGCATCACTGCTAAGAAGGACAAGACGTTTTCTATGGTGTCTTGTGTGAATTACTGCATGGATGAGCCTAGCCAGGTTAAATTTGCCCTCTCTACCAGGGATGAACCCCATTTGCTTAGGGCCAATCAAATTATGTAATATCCCAGAAATTCAGGTTGCTAAAAGCATTGACCAACATTTTAAGACAGTATTAAGCAACGATATGGGTCGATAGCTAAAACACAGTTCCGGATCTTTGCCATCTTTAGGGATAATGTAAATATGTGCCTCAAGTGACTGTTCAAGCCAAGCGACTCCCGACAAGAGGGAATTACACACCTTTACGAATTTGGGGATTAGTATATCTGAGAATTTTTTGTAGTAGGCAATTGGATAACCATCTGGTCCCAGACTCTTACCACTAGGTATTGATGAAAGAAACATCATGAGTTCAGATGCCGTTACAACAGCAGACAATTTAATTTTGGCTTCTTCCGATAATGTGGGTAAATTCCAAAAAGGAAGAGACCGGGTCGGGGTCTGAACCATGTGACATACCATTCCCACCTGGTGAGATATTATAAAGAGTTTGATAATAGTGACTGAACTCTCTGGCAATATTATCAGTGTCAGTAATGCGGGAACCAGAGCGGGACTTCACAACTTGGATAAAGGATAGTGTCCTCTGTTTTTTTAACCCCTTAAGGACGCAGCCTAGTTTGGGCCTTAAAGCTCAGAGCCCATTTTTCAAATGTGACATATTTCACTTTATGCGGTAATAACTTCAGAACGCTTAAACCTATCCAAGCAATTCTGAGATTGTTTTCTCATGAGACATTGAGCTTTATGTTAGAGGTAAAATTTGGTCGATATATTCAGTGTTTATTTGTGAAAAATAGCAAAATTTTGAGAAAATTTGGAAAAAATAAAATTTTTCTGAATGTAAATGCATCTGCTTTTAAGACAGAGGGTTATACCACCCAAAATAGTTACTAGTTCACATTTCCCATATGTCTAATGTATGTTGGCATAATTTTTTGAACATTCTCTTATTTTTTTTAGGACGTTACAAGACTTAGAACATAAGCAGCAATTTCTCATATTTTGAATACAATTTCAAAAGCCACGTTTTTTTAGGTACCAGTTCAGTTCTGAAGTGGCTTTGAGGGGCCTATATATTAGAAACTCCCATAAATCACCCCATTTTAGAAACTAGACCCCTCAAAGTATTTAAAACAGCATTTTGAAAGTTTATTAACCCTTTAGGCGTTTCACAGGAATTTAAAGCAGAGTAGAGGGGAAATTTACACATTTCATTTTTTTGTCAGAAAATCTTTTTTATTCAAGTTTTTTTTCTGTAAAACAGACGGGTTTACCAGAGAAACACAACTCAATACTTATTGCCCAGATTCTGAAGTTTTTAAAAATATCCGACTTGTGGCCCTATTGTGGTAATGGACTGAAGCACCGGCCTCCAAAGCAAAGGAGCACCTAGTGGATTTTGAGGCCTCTTTTTTGTTAGATTATATTTTAGGCACCATGTCAGGTTTGAAGAGGTCTTGTGGTTCCAAAACTTTGGAAACCCCCAAAATTGACCCCATTTGGCAAACTACACCCCTAAAGGAATTTATGAAGGGGTATAGTGAGCATTTAGACCATACGTTTTTTTTGCTGCATTTTGTGGAATTAGGCTGTGAAATTGAAAATCACATATTTTTCCGCTAAAAGTTACAAAACTTTAATTTTTACAAGGAATACAGGAGAAAAAAACACCCCAACATTGGAAAAGCAATTTCTCCCGATTACGGCAATACCCCACATGTGGTCATAAACTGCTGAAGATGTGTGGTGACTAGAGATGAGCGAACCGGGACAACCGAACCCGGTTTCGGTCCGAACATCGCGAAAAGTTCGGTTCGCAGCGAATCCGAACTTCACCGGGTTCGGCCAAACACGTTTTGACCGAATACGGGCGGGCAGAAAAAACATTACAAAAATATTATACTAATCGGCAGTCACTTGTCTCTATCAATCACTGATAGAGAAAAGAGGCTGCTGATTAAAAATAAAATAAAAAGCATTTCATACGTACCCCGTCGTTGTCTTGGTGACGAGTCCCTCTTCTTCCTCCAGTCCGACCTTCTTTCCTGACGCGGCAGCCTGTGATTGGCTGCAGAGGCAGCTGCAGCCTGTCATTGGCTGCAGAGGCCACTGCAGCCTGTGATTGGCTGCAGAGGCCGCTGCAGCCTGTGATTGGCTGCAGAGGCGGTCACGTGGGATGAAGCGTCCTCCCTGGAGGCCGGCCTTCTGACGTCATCCTGACGTGCGTGACCGCCACTACAGCCTGTGATTGGCTGCTGCGGCGACATGGATGAAACGTCATCGCTGGAGGCCGGACAGGAGGAATGTAAGTATGAACGTATTTTTTTTTTTTTTTATTACATTAAAATTTTATTTTCTGCGCACCGAGCATGGTACTGTCAAGGTTGCTGAAAAAGTTAGCGCAGCCCATTAACTCTTTCAGCACCCTGGACAGTACCATGCTCGGCGCACGGAAATTACAGATTCGGTCAGAACTAGTTCGGTCCGAATCGAACTTTTTCGTGAAATTCGGCGAACCAGCCGAACCGAACTTCTCATAAGTTCGCTCATCTCTAGTGGTGACTAAAGAACAGCAATTCTACTATGGTTTTTTTATTCCTTTTTTTTTATTTACAGCATTCACCGTGCGCTATAAATGACATTCACTTTATTCTACAGGGTGATACGATTACGGCGATGCAATATGTTTATATTTCTTTTTATGTCTTACTGTGTTTGCATGATAAAATACTTTTTATAAAAAATCACTTACTTTTGGTGTTGCTATATTCTAAGAGCCATAACTTCTTAATTTTCCATCAAGAAAGCTGTGTCAGGGCTTGTTTTTTGTGTAATGAACTGTAGTTTCGATCAGAACCATTTTTGGGTACATGCGACTTTTTGATCTCTTTTTATTCCATTTTTTGAGACGTGAAGTGACCCAAAAATTGTGATTCTGGTATGGTTTATTATTTATTTATTTACGGCGTTCACCGTGCGGGATAATTGACAAAATGCTTTTGTAGTTCAGGTTGTTATGGATGCAGCGATACCAATTATGTATAGTTTATTTATTTATTTTATTTATATTTTTAATAAAAAGGGACTGCTAGGGGAAAAGGGGGATTTCTGCTTTTATTACTTTAAAACGTTTATTTTTTTATTTTTATACAACTTATTTTAACTTTTTTACTTTGTCCCACTAATGGACTTGATGGCAGGAGGCCCTGATCGCAATTCTAATACACTGCACTTAATGCGTAGTGCAGTGTATTAGAGCTGTTAGCTACTCTCTGACAGCAAGCATAGGTTGCACTGACCTAGTCAGGACCCACTAGACTTCCGTAGATGGCATAGCCGGAGGCCATTGTTAGGCCTCCGGATGCCGTAGCAACCATCGCCACCCACGATAATGTCGCGGGACGTTAATGATGCTTTAACCACTAAGAAGCTGCGATCACTATTGAACGCGGCTTCTAAGGGGTCAATCGGCGGGGACAATGCGATCAGTCCCCATTGAAGGAGCTTTGGCAACTGCTCTACGAGACAGCAGTTGTGACAGCTCATAAAAGTGCCGGGAGGGGGGCGGAAGGGCGGTTATTCCCATGACCTACTATTAGGTCATGGACCGCGAACCCTCTAGTTAGCGTGACCTAATAGTAGGTCATGGAGCGTTAATTAAGTAATAACGTCATAATTTTGGAGCCCCCATCTCCATGTACGTAATGTTTATATTTGCATAGATGTAGTGCCCTAGCCAACTTAACATTCAATAAGTCCCTCAGTTGTTGCCTGAGCAGTAAAAGATCTTCCTGTGCATCCTGTACAGCAGTGTGTTTACTCAAAGTTTCCAATGTGGATATTTGCAATAGAAGTGAGTTAATGCGTTTCTCCCTTTCTTTCTTCAGGCCTGAGCTTATGCTAATAAATGTACCCCTGAGTATTGCTTTGTGCACTTCCCAAACAATATTCTCAGACGTCTGGAGTGCTGTTAAAAGAAAAGAAGTCTGTCAGGGAATCGCATAAAGTTTGGGAGATCCTAGAATCTTGTAACAAAGTTTCATTAAGGACCCATTGAAATGCCCGTTTCAGGAGACCCTCAGGGCGAAAGGTCATAGATACAGGGGCGTGGTCGGAGACCGAGATCACTCCTATATCAGCTTCATTGACAGTTGGCATCATTCGTTCAGATAAGAACAGGTGATTTATTCTATGATAGGTTTGATGCCTCCCTGAGTAAAAAGTATAGTCCTTCTTGTTGGCATGTAAGCTTTTCCAGATGTCCCAGAGGTGCAGCGATGACAGGGAGAGTTTTCATTTACGGAGAAATTTGTGTGGAGGGGAGCGAGTGGTTGCCGAGGAGTCCAAGGCGGGGTTCAAGACTGTATTAAAGTCACTACCTAACACCAAAGTACCTTCTGTAAAAGGGGTAAGAGCATCCAAAACTTTTATCCGCCAGGAAATCGGCCTAACGCTGGGGACATATAAGTTAACAAAGGTAAACAACTGATTTGCGACAGTGCCTTTGAGGAAAAGATAAAGCCCCTCAGGATCTGATTGAGCTGTCAGAAGGTTAAAGTACACGAGGTGTGAAAGCAATGCTAGTGCCTCTAGAAGCAGTGGAGTAGGCACTATGGTACCATTTAGCAAACAGAGTGTGTAATAAGGGAGGTATATGGTTAACCCGGAACTGTGTCTCCTGTAAATAGATTAAATCTACCTTGGACTTCCTCAGCTAAGTAAATACTTGGCTATGTTTCAACATAGCGAACAGGGAAAGACATGTCATTTTAACCACATAACCCATATTTTGTAGAATGTAGGCTAGTGTTACAAAGAGCATGAGAAAAGGCTTTAGTCGACTAATAAGCAGGGTCTGATGCATAAAATGAATGGAAAGACTAGGGGGATGGGGGGGAATTTGAGAAATAGATAGAGCACCACATATGGGTATGGCCGCCATCCGTGTTCCTAGAGAAGAGAAAAGATGAAAGGCAGAACTAAAAGATTATGGTGTATTAATAACATAACCATATGATATAGCAATCACAGTCCAGACTCACATCTCAGATCTGAAAAGAAAAAGTTAACAGGGCCCACGACTTCAGAGCAAAGCAATGAATAAAACTTACAGGTCAAAGTCGGCAGTCCATGGCATAACACGATTGCATGATCAGTGTAGAAGAAAGCAGATCTACACCTAATTACAGTCTGTGAAAGCAAACCGCACTGTGTTCAGGATTCGCATTCTCAGGTGTGCGAGAGGTCAGATGCGGATTTCCTGGACTTAGGTGATCTGCCGCTGGGGCGGCTTGTCCACGGTGGATTAGAAGGCACTTCAGACATAGGGTTATCACTGGAGACTGGTAGCCAGGAAGGGATGTCTAGCGGAGTAATATCCAAGTTGGTCCAGAGAATTTTAAGATCATCAGGATGTTTAATAGTAACTATGGTTGTGTTCAGATGGCACTGGTTTCTTTGGGTGCTCGAGGTAGGGTCCCAACCCGGGTATAGGTTAAGAATTTGTACTCGGCACACCTTGCTTGTGTTACAAAAATATATTTTTATTTTTATTATGGATGCCAGGTAAGCCGCCGGTTACTGACCACAGCAGCGCTATACACGCATCATTTTGTACCGATCCAGTCCCCAGCACGGCTCAGTGCCCGACGAAGGTCTGTCTGACCGAAACGTCGACGTCGCACATACAGCCTCTGGCATCCATAATAAAAATAAAAATATATTTTTGTAACACAAGCAAGGTGTGCCGAGTACAAATTCTTAGTTTAATAGTAACTGTTCGTCCATCTTTCGACACAGCCAGGCCAAACGGATATAACCACCTAAATGGAATTTTCCTATTACGCAGAGTGTCAGCCAATGGCTTAAGGATCCGCCTTTTAGCAAGCGTAGAGACTGCAATATCTTGGTACAATTGTATCCTTGTATTTTCAAAATGGATCTCCGCAGATTCCCTTGATTTACGCAGTATGTCAGCTGTATCCACAAAGCTAAGCAAGCCACAGATGATATTCTGTGGAGGGTCAGAGAATTTGGGCTTGGGTCTGAGGGCCCTGTGAATTCTTTCAATAACAACTTGCTCCGCTCTATCAGGACCTAGGAGGGATGCAAATATTTGGCGAGAAGAGGCGGGTAGAGCATCTGCAGCAACTGATTCTGGCAGGCCACGAAGCCGAATATTCTATCACCGACTCCTTTTCTCCTGGTCCTCCAGCATTAAGTATGTAGTATTGAGGTGGGCTTTTTGAGCCGTGAGGTTAGATTGTAGCATTACAGTTTGTTGTAGATGGGCAGCTTGAGAAGTTTCTAAGTCTTCCATGCGGTGACCGATGTGTTTAGTATTAGCCTTTATGTCTTCCAGTTCTTTCAAAACAGGCGTTAGAGCCTTACTGAAAGCTTTCATCAGGAAAGAGAGAGAGATTGGGGAAAAAGGCCCCGTCACTTCAGAATTAGCACAAGAGCTATTATCATCCGAGTCATCCTGCATGTTGTGGTCACGAAAGTTTGCCATTGCTAGCTTTGAGCGGCTAGGTGGGGGTGTAGCCCCTTTCGGTGTAGGTATTTATATAGCTCGGCTTGATGCTTCTTCTGCTTAGGAGTCTCGGGTATGTCTTTATTGGCACCCTTTCCAGGTTTTCCCATATTGTAAAGTCAAAGCGCTCGTGCAATAAGGAACACCGATTTTTGGCACATAGGTAGGAATCAAATGTCCATCTTGAAGCTAAGGAAAGCTATAGATGAAACAGAGGTATGCAAGGTGAAGTGTCTCTTTTAATTACGGTAAGGTGACCATATAACAAAATTTCAAAGTGCAGGTGTTAGTGGTAATGGCGGCAGATTTAACAGCCAGGGAGGCGCGAACATTTGCAGGTAGGGCCTAGAGACCTAGGTAGGCAGTATGTTACAGAGGATAGGTAGTGTCAGTCTCACCCTGCTTAAAACAGATGATGATGGGGTACCTTAGTCTGACGTTAAACCTCCTGTCTTGCAGTGAGGGAGGGGGAATCCAGGATACCTAGGGAGCAGGAAGATGTCGCCACGAACCCAGCCGCCTGTCCATCAGGAAATTGAGGCCGCTGGTACAGCCTCCAGGATAGGCCGCACCTCGCCTTTCAGGCAAATTTTCCGGCCCAGATGTGGGTGAGAGCTGTAGGGCCTCAGCGATTTGTCTCAGGGGAAGACGAGGGAGATATCCCCCCTGCTTCTGGGATGTTTTCCGTCTGGTTGGGACCGGACCTCCGGCTGGCCAAAAATGTAGTCCCCAAGTTCGGCCGCGTGTGTCGGCAACAGTCGCGGGACTGCTCAATTATGGCCCGAAAGAGATGGAAATGCTCGTTTCTGTCTGGAGAAGTGAGGAAAGTCTGGGATGCCTTAAAAATGCCTTCTGTAGAAGGATGGCAGCAGATCTTGCAGATGGAGCAGGAGCTTGATGGAGATGCGTCCACTCACTCTGCTGCCGTAGCCATGCCCCCCCACACGTAGTGGATTTAGATGCGGAGAAATTCCACAGGTAGGACTCGTCCACACGCTGCGGAATTGACACGTTTATCTGGCCGAAAATTCGGATGGAAAAAACGCAGCAGAATACAGTAGCATCATAGTGGATGAGATTTAACAAATCTCATCCACATGCTGCGAAAAAAAATTCTGAGCAGAAATTGACCTGCGTTGCGTATTTTTCAGACTGCAGCATGTAAATTCCTGCTGCGGAAAGTGGCCAGAATTGCTGCGTTTTTCTCCTAACATTGTGCAAAATGCACACTATTTTCTATTTTTGCCGCAGCGGAATGTCTGCATTTTCCATTGGAATTTCTGCAGAAATTTTCTTCAGTAATTCAGTTGTGTGTGTACAAGCCTGTATACACACTGAAATCTGCGCAGAAAATCTGCCAGACTCTTGCATATTTTAGTTAGGATTTCAGTGCGTTTTTTGTGTTTATGTTTGATCGAATTTCACCCCTCGCTTTGAGGGTCAATGCACACAATGCGTTTTGCTGCACGTATTTGCATGTGGAAAAACCACAACGTAATACAGTACCAGCATAGTCAATGAGATTCCAGGAAATCTCATGTACACGCTGCAGTATTTTTCCGCACATAAATTGACCTGCAGTGCGGATTTTAAAATCTGCAGTATGTCAATTTATCTTGCGTCTCTGCTTGCGAATTGCATCTGCCTAGTGCAAAACCCGGGGCATGAAAAACGCGTCAAAACGTAAAAACCACACCGAAAAAGATTATGCTCTGCTCGGGGACTCCAGTACTGCTCTGCCGAAGTCATTGTTCACATATGGACAGTGACAGTGACGTTGGCAGAAGTGCTGTAGTCCCCAGGCAGAGCATCAGCTGATGCTTTGCTCGGGGACTCCAGTAGTGGTGCTGACGTCATTGTTCATATATGGACAGTGATAGTGACGTTGGCAGAAGTTGCGTAGTCCCCAGGCAGAGCATCAGCTGATGCTTTTCTCGGGGACTCCAGTACTGCTCTGCCGAAGTCATTGTTCACATATGGACATATAAATGTGAACTATTAACTATTTAGACACAGGCACTAATTACAATAAAAAAGGCATACATACCCTTTATTGCCATCTCAACCATTGTGTGTCAACTTTAAGATATTTTATCAGTTCAAAGGTTAAATAAAGACTGTGTGGACATTTTAGGACAATTTGTGTGATTTTAGTTGTTATTATGATTACTAAACGATACACACAATTCAGTGATAAATAGCTTTACCTGACCAATATTCTTAAATTAAGTAATGGTGTTTTGAGGAATCACTCATATTTGCTAAAATAGTACACATCCTCCAAATTCTGCCTGGGGTAAGTAAACTTATGAGCAGAACTTTATATATATGTGTATATGTGTATAAAAAGATAAATATTACAATTTACCTCCTGGGTCTGGTTATTGATCATTTGTTCCATTGATTGTGTAGTAAATACGGTTTTCTCTCTTTCAAGCATTTTCAGATCTTACAAAGTTGTAAAAGGTGTACAATAGATTTAGCAAAATCTGTCAATTCATATTACATGTAGCTCTATTATTCTCTGTCTTTGCTAAATCAAATAAGGGTATTTGGGTAGTGTAATGCTGAGAAGATTAGATTTTGTAATATCGCAGTATATATAGTGCCTATGGAGTAGATCTGTGCAATGATCCTTGGAGTTCTCTGAATTCTGAAGGATCTTGCAGTCTTTATAATTTGTCAGAACTATAAATCAGACAGCAATAAGTCTGCCATATACTTCATAAACATTTTGTGCTCCATAGATTAGACAGAGCCTGTGGATTCTCCAGCTCCCCAGTCTATGTAAATATTCAGAAAGCTCCTACTCTGCCTCGGTACTCACTCCCTGATTTATGACAACTATTAACTCGAATAACTTTCCGGTCCTTAGGAAAGCTCACAGTGAACACAGGGACTTACAAGCCATATCAGACACTCAGTGAAGAGCAAAGGAGACTGTGGCCAAGGAGCCAGGAGGATGTGTCTCAATAATTAGACAGAGCTCTTGGAAGGTGCTGATTATCCTTGCGGAGATCCAGCTGGTAAGGAGACTTAAGGGCAATGCTCTCTGGGAAAACAGTATTTCAAATAGCTCTCCTTTAGAATGAAAGAAACTGTCTCTCTAGTGCCACCTATATATTGGACACTGACTTACAGGGTAGACCGGGGTCAATAAAGTAGTAGAGCTTTAACTTATACATTGGCTAAAATCATAACACTTTTAATAAATGTGGGCCGATGAGTTTCCTAACTCCTGAGAAACCCATGGGCATTTTATCCAGGCTGCACTGGCTCTTTTGCATGATAATTAGACATATAATGTTAATAAAGCATAGGAAAATTTCATTACTTTTTTTTTGCTCGAATTTTGGATGCAAATTAAGGAAGGGTTGTTTATAATTTGTATACCTCAATTTTGTTTTTAAATATTTATATTAACACATTATACAGAATATCTAACTACTAAAATGGTGGTTAAAAATACACTTTATCGTTTGCATTAATACTGAAGCAAGACATTCCCTGTGGTTGCAGAACATAGTAAGTTAAAGTTTTCTAGTTAATTTTAGCTCCTGCAGCCCTTAAACAGTTCAGAAGTCAGGTCAAGCAGTTATACTGTTTCCAAGACATGTAAAAGATGCAAATATATTACTTACATCTACACTGTTAGCATTACAAACTCTGCTGGAAACTTTATCATTATGGTTTTTATAGATGTAAGGCATGTGGTGTTATTTATGTAGCCTGCTGCACTTGTAACTCAGTTTATGTTGTATAAACCACCAGGAGATTGAACTATCAAGTACAAGAACATTAAAAGTAAAAGAATATTTCCCAAACTCATAGGAAATAGGCAACTAATTTATTGTAACTACTGAATATACACATTTAATATACACATTTGTAACTTGATCAGATCTTTTGTTCCTTTAAATATCTCACTTGTAGTATCATGCTGTACTGAAATGGTACTGAAAATATGAATATTACAGTCTACATCAGCAGGAACTTTATTATACAGTAAAAGTTCAAGCAAAATCGTATACTGTAAAACTGTGTTAGTCTAGCAGCTAATAGTCCTAAAATTGTGGTAACCTCAAAAGACACTTTTTCTATCTAGAATTCCAAATTATTCAGTTAGCTGATGGGTGGGCATAATCAGCTGCTATAATATGAGATAGATGAGATATGAAAATGTGCACTGTTTATACTTTTAGACTGGTATTCCTTGGTCCCACCATAGAAAATGATTCGGTGGGCTCACCATTTATCTGTGCAGAATACATCCACATACACTTTTAACCTCATCGAAAACTTTGTTGTTGTGATTGCATATATACTCATTAAGGCTTACAGGTAATTTGAATATCAACTTATATGAAATAGACCCTAGTGGATAGTGATTGGCTCCAAGGTTTACTCCAATTGGAGTTGTCTTCTGCTGAATTTTTGCGGCTCTCTTGAATTAGGGGCACAATATTATATCAGAGCCAAGGCCCAACTAAGGATCTTCTGGTACTTTGGTCATTCAGTCCTGGTGGGCCAGTCAAGCACCTGTGTACCTATAGTTCTGTGAACTTTTGGAGCATTGTCTAACACAAAGATTGAGACTGGTCTTAGGCTTCAACCTTACACAAAGCAAATAAGGCATCCTTTCTAGGTGTTTCTGGCCTGCTATTTTAATGAGTTTCTACAGTCTTTTTGATGCTGTGGTAATTACAAAAGGCTTAATAATTGTTTCTTAAAAAATATGAAAAATAATTTACGATTTTGTGCATCAGAATTTGCAACCCATGCAATAATTTACCTTAAAGTCTAAGTTTGTATTATTTATTAATATAATTGAATAGCAAAATATACAAATCAGTATTTATAAAAATGAATTCTAGAGTGTATAATATATAAATATTTTCCAGCATTAACTGTTTATATTAAGTCATTAACCTCTTCACTCGCTGCGCCGCAACTGTACGTCCTGCAGAGGGCTTGCTACCCGCATCAGGACGTACAGTTGCGGATCGATTCCTGGTGCACACTTTTCTAACGGACAGTGTCCGGGAACCAGGAGGTCAGCTGTCCCCGACAGCTGACACTCCAGTCTTGCCAGTCAGCAGACCATCGCCGTTGATTTTGGCAATTAAACCCATAAATGCGGCGATCGATTGCAGTCGCCGCATTTAAGGGGTTTGAAGCATATCGGCAGCCCCCACGAAGTGATCGTGGGGGCTGCTGATGCTTGTCATGGCAATCGGAGGCCAGACAATCACCTCCAGGTTGCCATGTGTGGAAGCCTCGGAGTAGCAGCCTTCGGCCGGTCTTCTGAGGCTTCCTGTCAGTGTGAATGTCACGTCACAATGACAGTTGGAACGCATTACACTACATAGGTAGTGTAATGCACTCTAGCAGTGATCAAAGCTGCAAGTCTAAATGTCCCCTAGTGGGACAAGTAAAAAAAGTAATAAAAATGTTTTAAAAAAATAGTAAAAATAAAAGTTATAAGTTATATAAACAAAAAATGCTTTTCTTTCCAATAATAAGACTTTATTATAGGAAAAAAAGTGAACACGTTAAAAAAAAGTAGACATATCTGGTATCAACGCATTTGTAACGACCCCAACTATAAAACTATAATGTTATTTTTGCTGCACGATGACCAACCACAAAAAAATCAATAAAAAACTGCACCAGAATCGCTATTTTTTGGTCACCACCCCTCTCAAAATAGAGAATAAAAAGTGATCAAAAAGTCGCATGTACCCGAAAATAGTACAGATAAAAACTACAACCCATCCCGCAAAAAACAAGCCATTACACCGCTTGTTTGACTAAAAAATAAGTTATGGCTCTCAGAATATGGTGACACAGAAAAGAAATTATTTTATAAAAAAGTGATTTTATTGCGCAAACGCTGCAAAACATTAATAAAACTATATACATATGGTATCGCCGTAATCGTAGCGACCTGCAAAATAAAGTAGAATTGTCATTTATAGCACACGGTGAACGCCGCAAAAAAATAAACTAAAAAAGATTGTCAGAATTGCTTGTATTTGGCCACCCGGCTTGCAAAAAAATTAAAAAAAAAGTGATTAAAAATAACTGCATGTATCCCAAAATGGTACCAATGAAAAGTACAGATTGTCCCGCAACAAATAAGCCCTCAAGCAGCTCCGGTGGTGAGAAAATAAAAAAGTTCTGGCTCTCAGAATATGGCAATGCAAAATGTGCAGAGTGTCCAAAGAGTGGATAATTTATCAGTGCGACACCGGCCACATATCTATGAATTATTATTTATTTACCGCATTATTATACCCTTTTATTATGCCCCGATGTACTCCGCACAGCTTACATATACCCTGATGCACTCCACACAGCTTACATATACCATGATGTACTCCGCACAGATTACATATGCCCCCACATTATAAACTGAAATACTAGCAATACCCCAAACAGAACTATTAACAAGCAAAATCTGCGCTCCAAAAGCAAAATGGCACTCCCTCCCTTCTGAGCCCTGCAGCGTACCCAAACACCGAGAGAACCCGCTTAACGTTTTATGAGGTATTTTTCTTCAGTGGCACAAACTGGGCACAACATATTATGCACTAAAATGGCATATCAGTGGAAAATTTCAATATTCACACCATCCGCTGTGCATTAACCACTTTGCGCACTATGACTTAATAGCACGTCATGGTGCGGGGGTTGATGTATGGAGCGGGCGAACTTGCTGAGCCCACTCCATATGCTGCGGGTGTCAACTGTGTATTACAGATGACACCCAGGACTAACGGACAGGAACAGCGATCGTGCGGTTACAGAAGCTTGTAAAGATAACAATATACTGCAATACATTAGTATTGCAGTATATTTTACCTGCGATCCAATGATCGCTGGTTCAAGTCCCCTAAGGAGACTAATAAAATGTATAGAAGAATTAAAGTTATTAGTAGTGAGAAAGAAAAAAGTTTAAAGTTAAAAAAAAAAACCTTTTCCCATTTTTCTTCTAAAGTAATGTAAAAAAAATAAACAAAATTGGTAACGCTACGTCCGTAAAAGGCCGAACTATTACAAGATACCATTATTTAACTCGCACGGTGAACACCGTAAAAAACTTAAATAATTTAAACCGCCAAAATCGCTGTTTTTTATGTCACCTTGCTTTAAAAAAAAAAAATGGAATACAACTTTTTGATCACTTTTTATGTACCAAAAAATTGTACCAATTTAAACTACAGCTCCTCCCGCAAAAAACTAAGACCTCCCACCGCTCAATCAATCGAAAAATAAAAAAGTTTCAGCTCTCAGAATGTATTTATTGTTATTATTGTTGTTATTATTATTCTCTTTTGTTAACCCCTTCCCCCTGCTTGAATTCTGGGCCCTAATGACCAAGCCATTTTTTACGTTTTTCCATCGTCCCTTGCGAAGAGCTATAACTTTTTTATTTTTGCGTCAACATAGCTGTATAAGGTCTTGTTTTTTTGCGGGACAAGTTGTACTTTTTAATAGCACCATTTTGGGGTACATATAATTTATTCATTAACTTTTATTAACTTTTTTTTGGGGGGGATAGAAGAAAACCTGAAATTTCACCACTCTTTTTTTGCGCCCTAAATCTACGTTGTTTACCATGTGGTATAAGTAACACAATAACTTTATTCTGTGGGTTGTTACGATTGCAAAGATACCAAATTTGTATAGATTTTGTATGTTTTACTACTTACACAGTAAAAATACTTTTTTTTCAAAATTATTGGTTTTTGTGTCTCCATATTTGAAGAGTCATAACTATTTTATTGTTCCGCCGATGCAGTTGTATGAGGGCTTGTTTTTTGCGGGACGACTTGTAGTTTTTATTGGTACCATTTGAGAGTAGATTCGACTTTTTGATCACTTTTTATCACATTTTTTTAAAGTCAGGATTAACAGAAAACAGCAATTTTTACATTGTTTTTTAGTTTATTTTTTACAGCGTTCACCGTGCGGGTTAAATAATGTAACAGCTTTATAGTCGGGGTAGTTACGGACGCGGCAATACTAAATATATGTAACGTTTTTGCTTTATTGTGTTTTTTTTAATAGTAAAGCATTTTGGAAGGGGAAAAAGTGGGTTTTTCATTTTTTTTTTCACATTTTTTTTTATTAACTTTATTCAACTTTTTTTTACTTGTCCTATTAGGGGACTTTCATATGCGATCATCCGATCGCTTTTATAATACACTGCAATACTTTTGTATTGCAATGTATTACTGCCTGTCCTAGCAGGCATTCACGACAGGCAGACCTGGGGGCATTTATTAGGCCCCCGGCTGCCATCGGAGACACAGACAATCGGCGATCTTATCGCTGGGTGTCAGTTGGATGTAGTAGGAAGCTCCCTCCCTCTCTCCAAAACAACTCAGATGCGTTGCAGGCCATTCAGCACCGCATCTGAGGGGTTAAACAGGTGAGATCGATACTTATATAGATCTCACCCGGTCGAGCAGGGATGCCTCCAGCCCTCAGCTGCCTCTGGCAGCTGAGAGCAGGGAGATTTCACGGCTCCCTGCTCTGTTTACTTTATTCTAATGCAGCGCCGTGGAATAGCGGCGCTGTAGAATAAAGCCCATTAATGACCTCCGTGAAAAGGCTTATCGGCGGTCATTAAGGGGTTAATAAGATTTTATTGGGTTTCAGTTTTTATGTTAACATATTAATAAAGAAAAAAGTGAAGGTCATCGTGATCAATATTTCTGTACAAATCTGTCGCAGTAAAAATAGAAAACTGTTACATAGAAGACGGTTCTCTAAAGTTTCTGGGGGATAATTTACTACGTAGGAAGCCACAACTAGTAACACAGAATTCATAGCTCAGATTGCAGAGAGTAGGAGGACCGGAGACTGCAGACCTGGGCACATAGACAAAGATGTGACGTCTAAAGGAATAGAGGAGGTGGAGAATTAAGGGGGAAATAAGGGAAGATCAAAATATAATAAAGAAAAAAATATATGTATATAGCTACCTCCTGAGCCATAGACAAAAATTACTAGATAGTCAGGCCTTGGCTTCAGTGAGGTAGATGAAGTCAGCAAAGTACATGAAGTACAGCCAATTGAACCACGTTTTAACGTTTTAACACTGTGGCCGTGTGTTTCCTTCCGAAGGTGTTCAGATCCTTTATTCTCATAAATTCACTAACTCCACAAACCATTGAGAAATTAATGGTGGGGGCCGTTGATTTCCAGAGGACAGGAAATCACATTTAAGAAATGTTTTGTGAGCCCTTGTCAAATTTAAGAGATGTTTTATGAGTGAGCTTTTATATTTTGTAGAGGTATGTTTCTGTCACTTTCGATAGGATTGAGTGGACCACCTTCCAAGACCAGAACACATGGCATATGTGCCATCTTCATCTCTACACCTCCAACAGTAGGGAACATTTTATGCAATACTGTGGGGACCCTGTACCTATGAGTGAGTAGCTTAAGGTTTGTTTCTTGATACCTAGAAGAGATCGAGGACTTATGAGCTAAGGTAAGGAGTCTGGATATCTCCTAGTCTGTCTAGGTGGTCTGAAGATCACTTTCCCACTTAGAGAGGTATGGGGGAAACCCTTTGGGGGGAGATGAATGCAAGCTATGGATCATTGAGAGTTGGTGCCAGATTGGACTGAAGCAGTACACAGTGTTTCAAATACTGTAAGAGCGAGAGTGGTGCAGACTGGTAGGGAGGACAATAGTGAGTAAGTTAGTCCTGAGGTCCAGTGTGAGTCTTCCGTGAAGTGTCTCAACAGAAATCTTTCCCCTCTAATCCCTTCTCCAAAACTGACACCTACTTCCTCCAGGGGGGATGCGGTGTTGCCCCAGAATGAGAAACAAGGAGGATGGTGATGGGGAGAGACCAAGCTTAGAAAAAAATATCCGGAGTCTTAGGCCTATAAAGGCATGGCAGCATATGGTGGTGTTCATTGGGATAGTTAGCCACAGTGAGTTGAAAAGGGGTGTGGTCATAGAGGCTTGTTTTACATATATCTAGCACTTGTGTAGGGATTTCCATCACCAGAATGGTGAGATGCCGTGTAGTACTTGTCTGGGTCAGGGAAACTACTGATTCTTCTCTACAGGAATGAGTAGATCGGGCTAAACTGAGTGAGCCAGGCTGACATAGGAACTATAACCTTAGACCGAAGATGCCACAGAGAGTGAAAGAAGGCGAGGAAAAGGTACAATAGGCAAGGAAAAACATTCATCTTAACAATAATACATCTACCAAACCAAGAAAATAATCCTAGCCGCCAGGAATCCAAATCTGATTTAATAGTAGACAGTATGGGTGGGAATTTAGCTCAAATACTCAAGAAAGATCTGACATAAGCCAAGTACCTATATATTTGATTGTAGTGGAGGCCCTTTTGAATAGGAAGTTAGTACAAAGTCTGGTTAAGGGGGGCAAGGATAGTGCTACTGACTTGAGGTTGATTTTAAAGTAGGATAACAATCCTTAATGGTGTAATTCCTTCATACTATTAGGAAGGGAGATATGGGATTGGTAAGAGAATAATATATCATCAGCGTAGGCCACAAGTTAATGTTAATGGAAGCCAATTGAAGGGCCTGTAATGTCGGGATTGTTACATAGAAAAGGTTCAAGGTAAAGGACAAAGAAGAGAGGGCAGAGAGGGCAGCCCTAGCGAGTACCATTGTGTATCAGAGTAAAACCCATTCACTTTAACCAAGGCAATGGGACTGAAATAAAGTGACAAGATTCATGAGAGCATGGAGTGGCCTAGCCCAATGTGTTTCAGAGACTGGGCAATAAATTGAATGCCTTTTTGGCATCAGTGGACAAAAGTAGCATGGGGATTTCTTGAATACGTGTATGGTAAATGTCCAATGCTCTCTTGGTATTATCGCCCACCTCGCACCTCGCATGATCGTAGAAAGCCTTTCTGCTCCATGATTATTATTGTATTTCTATTTAATTATTAACCTATAAGAGACGTGTAATGGAATCACTAGTTGAGCAATTCCCCAGAGTGCAAGTTATGTAATTGGTTCCCCAAAGGCAACTGGAGACTGTCTGGATAAAGTGTGCAGGTAATCCGCTACTTCACGTCTGTCACTACTCTGATAAGCAGAGTCTAAGGCTACTCTATGGTCTACACCAGAACCCACCGCAAGGCAGGTTGGGTTTGGCTGCATAGAACCCAGGTTGCAGTAACAGAATACAGTGTTGGACAGGAGGTGCAATGCAGGCAATACCAGAATGGAAACCAGACAGACAGAGAGTAAACAGCAAACAGAAAAACTAACCAGGAGAGGCTGTAAGTCCACATCAGAAAGCAGAGGAATACCAGAAGTGCAGTGGTCAAAACCAGCTGAGAGCAGAATGTCCAAATCAGAAAGCAAAGGATTAATCTAAATACAACCTGAGGTCCAGTTCCAAGACTCCAAATAGTCAGGTGATACAGCGTGTAGCCAGGAGCTTGATCAGATACTTGCATACACAAAGAAATTCACATGCAACAATGAAATAACTGACCAGACTTAAATACTCCACCCTAGAGTCTGATTGGAAGAAGACAGAGAAATTAGATTGGCTCTGCAACTCAAACATAACCATCCAGATGCTAGACTAGTAGTCATGACAATCTTAAAGAGACAGACGTTTCCTAACAAGATGATCATTGGCAGCTATTGTTTTTTTGTAATTAACATCTACTTTTCGTTATACAGATGTGTTCACTCTTACTTTTTCTTGAGTTGCCTTAAGTTATACAATTTGTCAGGATACCAATTCAATACAATCTCGTGCCATCCAGGGAAAAAAAATGTGTATGTTAAACGGATACTTTTTCTAACATGGAAGTCCATGAGAGACAGATAGCCGACGAATGGAATCCGTCAGAAGCATCTGTCACAGCTATACAATAACAAAACGTATAGGTTAAGCGTATCATTTTTTTTTACGTGTAAGTCTATTGGTGATGTAAGGCTGATGTATGACATCTGTCAACCTTCCATCGCCCATAGTCTCCAATGTTAAAAAAACATATGCTTTGAACGTATATATTTTCTTTATATTGGAGTCTATAAGTCTTTAAAAATCAAGACATCTCTCAGTAGATCGCTTTTGACTTTAGACTTAACAGATGCCCACTTGATATGTTTACTAGCCTTCTGCACATTACCATATAAAAAGTCTATCTGCATTTAATTTGACCTCTCATAAGATTTATTTAAGCTTAATTACATAATCCCCCCATATGCTTTATTATTTTGGTTATCCTTCTCTGACTTTTCTTTATTGCCCCTATGCCTACAACACTAAAGTCCAAAACTGCACCGTATTCCAGGTGTTGGCTTACTAGTGATTTGATGCACATTGTAAGGTTCACTCCAGTCAAAAACTAAAAATGCAACTTTTGGTCAGAGTCAACATAGCTCTACTAATCCTTAAAGTTTAATTTACCAAATGTTGCCATTGCAGAGATCACCTATTGTCCCCTACGGGGCTGCAGCTGAAGCCTGTGCCGACTATGACATTAGAGCAGTGCTGTCATTAGCCACTTCAGTATAGGACAGATACTCAAGCACAATCACATAATTTTACAATGATGACTACCCCCTTCAGGACACTAAAAGGACACGAGTGATGATGGGGCTTGGATAATATTAACATGTATAAATACCTAATTTTTCAGTCAGTTAGGCTCTATGGTGCATGATTTCTAACTGCCAGTTTAATTTTCATAGTTGTACGCACCTGCTCACTAATATCTATATAAGAAATAATTAACATGTAGCTGACTCTATGTCATGGAGTTATGGAGATAGTGGTCACTTGATATTGCAATGTAGAAAATATGTAGTAACAGCAAAAAACAGGAAGATCAAATACTATACGATGTAAAAGTAAGAAACACATATAAACAGTATGTGAATGTTAACTGGGGTTAAAATAATAAGTTGCAAGGTAGATAAATTTTTTATTTTATTCAACTGGCTCCGTCACTAGATTTGATTCCAAAAGAGATCAACAGACCAATAAATATACTGTTTTACTTATAGTTGGTAGATATTTTCTTAGACAATATTTTACCTATATTGTAAATAAATATGTGTTTTATAGTAACACATAGATGGCTGGTTTAGATAAATTACAATAGTTTTCTTAACTACAGCATAAACAGTTACAGTCGTCACAGTGAGGAGAGCAATGGCTGACGGGTGTTATCTCCCAATGTACCGTTCTTAAAATGTACTCTTTAGTCTAATCTAATGTGTCTATAGCATCTGATGTTTACCTCACAGGCAGTGGCGGATTCCCATAGGTCCGTTATGGGCGGCCGCCGGGGCCCGAGGCTCCCGAAGGGGGCCATGGCCGCCCAAAGACCATATTACAGTTTTATCACATTTTTGCTGCGAATTGCGGTAAAAACCATGACAAAACTCAAGGCCCCTGGACTCCTTTGGATGCGGATACAATTGGCATTGCTAGCAAGGCAAGGAAACCATAGGTTCCCTTTCCCAGCATTCAACATTTTATTGTGATGCAGGCGGCACAATGAGGTCATAGCACAGCTTGTGCTGCTCCACTGGACAAAAGGCCTGCATCGTCAGAGAAGAGGGCAGCGCTGAAACGGGGACAGGTAAGTGTGGCGCTATATACAGGGGGGTGATGCATTCTACAGGGGGGCTGTGTGCTGTATCTACAGGGGGCTGTGTGGTGCTTTCTACAGGGGTAGTGTGGCGCTTTCTACAAGGGGGTGGTTCTATCTACAACGGGTTGATGCTATCTCCATGTGGTCTGTGTGCCACTTTTTACAGGGGGCTGTGTAGTGCTATATATAGGGGGACTGTGTGTGATGCTATATACAGGGCTGTCTGGGATGCTATCTACAGGGGGGGTGTGGTGCACTATCTATGGGGTGGGGGCTGTATGGCACTATCTCCAGGGAGTCTGTTTGGCACTGTCTGCAGGGGGGTTGTGTGTGAAGCTATCTATAGGGGGGGCTGTGTGTAATTCTATCTACAGGGGGTTGGCCCTATCTACAGGGCTATGTGATGCTATCTACAGGGGGCATGTGGGGCACTATCTACAGGGGCTGTGTGTGACACTTTCTACAGGGGGCTGTGTGTGGTGCTTTCTTCAGGGAAATGTGTTTGTGATGCTAGCTACAGGGGCTGTGTGTGGCGCTATCTACAGGGGGAGGGCTGTGGCGCCATCTACAGAGAGCTGTATGTGGTGTTGTCTACAGGGGGCACTGTGTTTGTGCTGCTCTACATTACAGTGTTTGACACATTTATATTCAGGGGCACAGTGCTTGGTATTATTTTATTCAGGGGCGTAGTGTATGGTTATTATTATATTTAGGGACACAGTGTGTGGCACCATGAGAATTTTATCTTCATTTATAGGTGTGGAAATGTTGGAAAAGTTAGGAGCCGAAGACGTCTGAGTGGCAAATTCGCAGAAATAGGTCATGGCTGGGAGAAGTCATCATGAGGTCTGGACCGGATGGAGAAAAGAAGAACGAAATCTAGACGTCACCTGTGAGTCACTGGATTTATAGAGAATCTGTCACTTCTCCTGACATGTTTATTATAGGAAATCCTTGTATTTCACAAAAAGTCTTTGTGCAGTGCAGGACTGATAGTCAAATGGGTGTTAACATTCCCCTTGTAAGGAGGATGTGTCCCTGCACAGTGTGATACTGTCAGCGATTGTTGGAGACTGTCAGTATGTAGGGGCATTTGTTAATGCTTGCACAAAGAGGTAGTGTTAACAATAGTTTCAGCGCGTCAGGGTGGCGGTGCAGAAGGGCGGCCCAAGTTTGGGTAACAGCCCAGGGCCTATGGTTTACTTAATCCGCCACTGCTCACAGGTATCTGTATCTTTCAGGGTAATAAGAGAAGTTCTATTCTCTTCAGCAGATATGTCTCCCTTTAGTATTGATAGCTCTCTTCCAAACACACAAATTTTCTTGTACTCCTCTCTAGTTAATTGATCTCCCTTCTCTCTCTTGTTTTTAAGCTTCTTCTCTTATATTCTCAAATATTCTGATATATTATCTTATATTCTCAGAATCGTAATGCTTCTCTCTACTTCTCTATCAGACTTTCTTCCCGACTCTCACTCTCTCTGTCTTCCATTGATGATGTCATTAAGCCCCGCCCCTCCACTTCCTGGCTGCATCCACAAAACAAGCACTGCATCAGAGCATTTAAAAAAGGAGGAAGAGAGGAATCAACTCTCCTGCTTCACTGATATACACCCACAAGGCCTATCCCACATACTAGTCACATCCTACAATCCCTAATTCTTGCTATATACCAGCTATTTGGGAATAAATAATGTCATATAGCAACATGAGTACAGCTCTCTGACACTGCATCTCAACTACTACTTTCCATTACCTTATACCAGTGATCCTGCAGCTTTCATTCTGCTTTAAAGTTATTAGTTTGGTACTGCGCAGACGGAATTACCAACCCAAAAATTTGTGCACCCTGCAACTGGGAACTGCATATCGAGAATAGCTGACAAAGAAGGAAATATGGAAGTGGGAGACCTGCACTGTTTCCAATCAAATTTGCTTTGTCACAACTGTATCTTACATCAGCCTTCTTAAGTTGTGTCCCACAAAACACTACTTGGGAGAAAATAATGTTTTATTAAATTTTTCACTTTTAGGTACTGTCACTTTAAAAAATAAATGTACGTTTGCAATGCACTGTTTTGCAGCCTATGCAGGAGTGGCCTTTCCAAGAAGTTTTCAGAAGGTGTGAGGAGCTTAGCTTAGATATAATGGGGCCATATTTTCAGTTAGTTAGTTACACTAGACAGACAGGCAGTCAGTGAGGTATCAGTTGAGTTAATAGCAAAGTGGAGTTACTCCTGGGTCCATCCACATAGGATCCAGAGACAGGCTGCCTATAACATCAGGCCATAGAGAAGCTTGCAGAAAGAAAGAGAAAGAGAACAGTTTTGAGAGAAGGAATTATTAAAAGAGAAACTGAGAGTAACAAGAAGCCATTTTTTGGGATTTTGAACACCACCACCATATACTGTATGTTGGTGAGTTTCATCCTTCATATATTAGCCCTGACTACCCATTAGAGGCAGAAGTAGCACAGACCAGGAGCCATTACAGAGAAAGAACAGAATTGCAGAATTGGACAGATATTGTATTGTCCCACTTACTATGGGGTCAGCTATGCCCTAGAATTGCCAAGGGTGGTATCAGAAGAGAAGCAGAGCGAGAGGGTCGCCCACTTCTGCATCTGGTGCTTTATTGTATTGAAAGCACCAAGTTTATTACAAGAAATTGTGCCTCCATTTCATGTGGAAGATTGTAACTGCCATTTTGGAAACTTAAGTAAAGTGTGCCGCGAGCTAGCCTGTTCAACTGCCACCTCCTGTCTCTAATTGCATCTAAGATCAAGATCACCCCAAAACACCATCAGGACAGGAGCATACACAGGGAGTGTCCTGAGGGATTTAGAGCCTATTATCATCATCATCATCATCATCATCATCATTTGTGCAACCCGCTCATCACTAGCTGTGAGCAAGCCCTGAGAGAGTGGGAAGGCCTGTTAGCCACCATGATCCACACTGAGAGCCCAGCCGGCAGCCATTTTGTTGGACATGCACCGAGGACCGGCCCAAGGGGTGTGCGACCTGTGCGAGTGCACAGGGCGCTACACCCTCGCAGCATGTAGGGGGCACCACTGGGCTCTGCCTCTACTCTGTGCTCTGCTCTTAGTTACACACACGGAGTAAGAGCCGAGGATCAAGAGAAGAGAAGGAAGCTCCGCCCACAGCCCGTCCTGCAAGAAACCTGTGATCCTGTCTGCAAGGAGAGATGGTGAGTGTCTATGTGTGTCTGTGTGTGTATATGTGTGTATACAGTATGTGTCTCTGCGTGTATACAGTATGTGTCCCTGTGTGTATACAGTATGTCTCTCTGTGTGTATACACTATGTGTCTCTGTGTGTGTATACAGTATTTATCTATGTGTTCGTATGTGTATATGTTAACAGTGTGTGTGTGTGTGTGTGTGTGTGTGTGTGTGTATATGTGTCTGCATGTGTTTATGTCTCTTTGTAAAAATGTGTGTTCAATATTAAAGTAGAATAGATAAAACAAAGATGTTATTACTGTGTGTTATCTGTGGTGTTACATAGGACTGCAGGTAACATCTACTACATTATCTGTATTCAGAGAGTTATCACTGTGTTATCTGTGGTGTTACATAGGACTGCATGTGAAATCTAATACATTATTTGTACTGTGTATATATGTGCCTGTGTGGGTATATATAGGTCTGTCTGTGCTTGTATATATGTGTCTTTTATGTATTTGTATATGTTCCGGTCTGTGTATTTATCTGCCGGTGTGTGTTTGTGTATATGTGTGTTTGTATGTTTATATATTTACCTATATGTATATATTCCAGAATGTGTGCATGTATATTTGCCTGTATTTCTAAATATCTGTCTTTATGTATGTACAGTATATATGTTCCAGTATGTGCATGTCTATATATGTGGTTAATTTTTGGTTTGTTTAGGGGGCAGCAATCGAGAGTTCCGCACGGGGCACCATCCAACCTAAGGCCGGCCCTGCCTGCACCTTTCCCTTCCATTCTCGGGTCTCCCACTCGCACGCTACAATAACAGGGGGAAATACTTTGAAGTTGGCTCTCATGCTAAGTCCGCTCCAAACGCTGCTGGCATCAGCTGTGTAGTACCTCGCTTCAATGGCTAAAATAGAAGATAACTCTGATCCTGACTGTTTCACCGCTTAGATTCCCCAGTCAACAGCGAACGCAGCATCTAAGCTATTAGTCAGAGGGGGGGCTCCTCTATCATCACATCACCCTTTCCCCGCTACGCGATCTGCCATGTTAGTGCTCCCATTAAACTTAGTGCTCCCAGGGATTAATAGGAGAGGTTACAAGTATAATAAGTATAGCATTGTATTGTACCAGGGATTAAACAATTGAATGTATTCCCCTAGTGGGACTAAAAATAAAATGTTAAAATAAGTTTAATCAAGTTTTTTAACATTTAAAAAAAAAACTAGGATAAAAGTATTTAAAAAAAAACATTTTCCTATTTTTTACGTAAAATAACATAAGCAATAGAAAATAACAGTAATTGGTATCGATAAAAGTAAAAGTTTGTACTAATATTTATTTAATGATATTTATATTTATTTATCCCCCACGGTGAAAGCGGTAAAGTCAAAACCCGAAATACAATTGGGGAATTGCTGTTCTTTTTTTCAGATTCCACCCCACAAAATAGTTTTGAAAAGTTTTTCCAGTACATTAAATGGTACATTTGTTGTCCTGCACAAAACAAGCACTCATACGGCTATGTTGACGGAAAAATAAAAAATTCTGGCTCTTGGAATGCAGGAAGGAAAAGACGAGAATTAAAAAAATAAAAAATGGTCTGGTCCTTAAGGGGTTAAAACAACCCAGTGTTATTAACCAAATCAACTTATTTAGCCATGTATATGCACTCTAATTTTATACGCCAATCTTTTATGGGGTATAGTATACAAATATACGCTGTCAGGAGCAATACCATGACCTAGTTAATAACTATTCATTGAAGGGATTGACCCATCTAAACAACCCCCTCTTAGAATGTATCTGCTTCGGTTATCCGGCTTCTCTTATCCCCATGGCCTGCTGATATTGTCATTGGAAGCTCCATTTAGCCGTTCAAATGTAATATTACATGGTACTCTTTCAAATAATTGCAAATCTTTTTTATGATATTTGGTTGTACTTGACATCACCCATCAATTGTAAACCCATGCTAATATTGTGTTATGAGTTGCAATATAAAGCACATATTCTCTGGTAGTATAGCGTGCAAGTTCTTCTACATCGTAACCTGTGTAGATATTGAAGGTTTTGATAACACTACTGCTTGGCACCACATCAGCACAGGACTAGGTCCAGACTAGAACTAATAAACGTTTCATGGTGCTATACACAAGTCGCTGAAGCACACACAGATAACAGATTATCATAGGTGGTTCTCCCTCTTTCTCAGTCCTCATGGTGACCCCTCCCTTTCCCATCTTAAGAAGGCTGCATAATTTTTGTTCCCCAGCCTGGCACAAAGCTTATTCTTGGTCTCCAGCATAGCGCCCCTCTATATCTATTTGCACAGTATGTTCCCCTCTTGGTTCCCAGCATTGCTCCCCTCTCATTCCTGTTTTCCAACATGGGGGCCCTCTAATTCCTGGTCCCAAGCATAGCTCCTCTCTCATTACTGGTCCCCAGCATGGCTCCCCCTCTCATTCATAGTCTCCAGCATGGGCTATTAAAAAAAATACAAATAAACAGCGCTTTTGTTTGTATGGGCATCACCCCCCCCCCCCTAAATCTGCCCCTGCCTCTGATTAGAGTTTAAGTAGCAGACAAATGTCAACATCAAATGTTCATAGGAGACCGAGTGAATCAGGACTCCATGGAAGAGTTGCTGCAAGAAAAGCACTACTAAGAGAGACAAAAGGAAGAGTCTTGTTTAAGCCAAGGAACATAGGCAGTGCACATCAAACCAGTGGAAATCATGTCATTGTTAGACACAGAGAAGGTGAACGGATGATGTCTGGATATGTGGCTCCCACCGTGAGGCATGGGGGAATAGGTGTGATGGTATGGGAGTGCTTTGCTGGTGACACTATAGGCAAATTACCCATATTTTTTGGACTATAGGACGCACTGGACCATAAGACGTTCCCACAAATTCTAGCATAAAAGAGGACAAAAAAAAAAAAAGGTTTTGCCTTTAACTGTACATTTCCTGGGTAATATTGAGACAATAAGGTACAACAGTGCCCCAATGCAATGCCAGCCACAGTGCCCCAATACAATGCCAGCCACAGTGCCTCAATACAATGCTGCAGTGCCCCAATACAATGACAGCCACAGTGCCCCAATAAAATGACAGCCACAGTGCCCCATAAGAATGCCAGTCAGTGCCCCAATACAATGCCAAAGTGCCTCAATTCAAAGCCAGCCACAGTGGCTCATAATAATGTCAGACACAGAAATACAAGATATTGGCAGCTATGCTGTTCTCACCCTCGCCTGAACACACCAGACATCAGAGATGTGGAGAGGCAGGGGGTAATGGCGTTGAATATGCTCTTCTTGCGGCTCTGTACATAGGAGGGGGCATGGCTAGTAGGTCCTTGCAGATTATTACCTGCACAGATTTACTGTGCTGTGTGTACAAATGTCTTGGTTATCGGGCTCACTGAACAGTCAGATTTGACAGAATTGTGTGTGCAAAATGTGACAGTTACTGAGCAGATAACCCAGAGATTTATTACAGGACATGCTGTTTCAAATACACTGACAGCTGTTTGCCTTCAGGAGATAAGACGTAGCAGGAGATTACAGCACAGATTCTAAGGTAAAAACTGCGTCTCATAGTCCAAAAAAATACGGTATACAGAACTAAAGGCATACTTAATAGGCATGGCTACCAAACCATTCTGCAGCGACACACCAGTCCAACTGGTTTGCCATTAATGACCCAAAACACACCTCCAGTTTTCTGGCAACAATTGATGATCTATTTAGAACTGAATGAGCATTTGTCACCGCCTTTTTGCTGCCCTCACTGAGAGCAGCATAAGATAGTGGCAGAGATGCTATTTTCGGGTAGGTGGTTTCTGACCTTACTAATAGACTAACCTGTGGGTGTGGTAGTGGAACAAGAGCGGCTTTCAAACACTTAGATATAGCGTATAAGGAAATAAGCACTAATCCAGACGGCAATGTCAACAAGTAGAAAATTGTATTTTGTATATTTCAGTGTCAAATGACTTAAAACAAGTGGAAAAAATGTGCACAATATGAAAAAAAATATTTCACCCATCTGAAGGTTAGACTCCTGGAAGTAGGTTAGAGTTCCATCCTTGTCTTCCCAGTTAGATAGAGGGCTTTTGCAGAGACACCACGTGTGCGACGTTTCGGGGGACCACACCCTTTCTCGAACATTAGAGATGCTAATTTCAGCACTATAAGCATTATGTGTAAAGAGGTGTACATTTAGTAAAACTTACATTAGTGTACAGTAATGGGGAGAAAACTGGCAATCAGTGGAGGAAGGGTGGGGTTATCGGCACCTCATGAATCTGCCAGACACTTTCTCACAGCGTGATGTGGGCTCTGCACCGATTAAAATGTAAGTTTGAGTACACTTCACCTACACATAATACTTCTAACTCTGAAATCAGTCTCTAAAATCCGTGCCTCTGCCACTATCTTATGATGGCCTCAGCAAAAAGATAGTGACAGATGCTCTTGAAGGAATTATTGACCCAATATCCCAAAACATACCGCCAGGCTGTGTAAAAACTAATTGATAAAAAAGGAAAGTGATGGAGTGCTTCATCATATCCCCTGGCCTCCACAGTAGAGATGATTTGGAATGAGTTCAGTCGGAGAGTCAAGGAAAAGCAGTCAAAAAGTGCTGAGCATACATAGGACATCCTTTAAGACTGTTGGAAAGCATTCCTCATGGCTACCTCTTGAAGTTGGTTGATAGAATACTAAAGTGTGCAAAGCTTCTATCAAGGCAAAAGATGGCTAATTTGAAGAATCTAAAATATAAGATTGTTTTGAATTTGAAACTTTTGAAAAGATTAAAATAGACAAATCACAGAGTCCAGGTGACATACACCCCTGTGTTCTTAAGAAATTAAGTACAGTGATAGACTGATCATTATTTATGAAATTTAAGGATTCTATAATAACCGGATCTTTTCTACAGGACTGGCGGATAGCAAATGTGGTGCCAATATTCAAAAAGGGGTCAAAAATATGAGCTTGAAAACTAAAGGTCTGTAAGTTTAACCTCTATTGTGAGTAAATGTTTGAAGGTTTTTTAAGAGATGCTAGCTTCTATAAGGAGGTAAGTCCTAAACTGGACTGGGGTGAGTCATTAGATATCATATATGTTGATTTTTCTAAAGCATTTGATATTGTGCCGCAAAAAAGTTTGGCACATAAAATGAGAATGCTGGGACTATGGGGAAATGTGTGTAAGTGGGGAAGTAACTTTCTTAGTTATAGAAAACAAAGGGGAGTTATTAACAGATTGGGTTACTGTTGCTTGTGGGGTGCTACAGGGTTCAATATTGGGCCCTATTTTGTTTAATATATTTATTAATGACCTTGTAGACAGATTACACAGTAACATGTTTATTTTTGCAGATGATACTAAACTGTGTAAAGTAATTAATGCAAATGAAGGCAGTATTCTGTTACAAATAGATCTGGACAAGTTGGAGACTTGGGCAGAGAAGTGGCTAATGAGGGTTAATACTGATAAATGTAAGGTTATGCACTTAGGGAAATACATGTCACAATTATGGTTTATTATTTTCAGATTAGAAAAAGAAACTGTCATCAACATCACAGCCTAACTAGGAGGAAGAATGTGAGCGGACTACGTATCGCTGCTCCGCCCTCCCACTTCCGCTCTCTGGAACAAGCATGGCATCGGAAGTGATACGCTAGTAACACGCGGCTCACTGCCAGGACCAACATCGCCGCCAGGTCTCGCCTCCTAGTACGGCACTCTACTATCCACTGCTGTCCACCCCTGTGGACTGACGTCTGATTGAAGTCTGATGCCCTTGCTCCTGTTCTTTGCACCCTGCATCCTGCATTCTGTAACCAGTCACTCTGCCTCCCTGCCACTACAGAAAAGGTCCCTGCTTACCACCACCACCAATGGGCCCTGAGGTATGTTTTTTTCCTGGTATACCTTAAGGGGATTTCAAGTCGTCTAGCTGTCTTTGGGAGTAAATAACTTAGTCTCACATTTACCATATGCTTTAGAACATGTGCCCCGCATGTTATCAGGCTATTGCAAACTTTGTACTGTTTTGCATCATAAAGTGTACATGAGAACTCGAGGAGAATAGGAGGCTTCTTCTATAAACAAAGCTTAAATGGTTGTCGACTACCGGATAACTGTTGACATACCCATAGGTCATCAGTGCATGATCGATGTGGTCCGATACCCGGACCAACTGCTTCCGGCTCCATACATTACTTACTGTGTAATGACATCTGGTGCACGCAGGCAGCCGAAGCACCTGATCGGTGCGGGGTCCGGGCACCGATGATATACTGATGACCTATACGGTGGATAGAAAAAAACTTGAGGGCAGCATCCGTATGGCAAAGGTGTAAAAGTGTTTTATTAACACATCCCAATAACAAAGTGCTACGTTTCGATTCCGCAAGAGTCTTTTTCAAGCTTGAAAACGACTCCTGCGGAGTCGAAACGTAGCACTTTGTTATTGGGATGTGTTAATAAAACATTTTTACACCTTTGCCATACGGATGCTGTCCTCAGGTTTTTTGCATCAATTGATTGTCCAGACGGGATCTCTGGACTTGGTATTTGCATCCCGCTGAAATCGAGTGGAGTTATTCCGACCAAGTGAGTGCTGTGGATAACCAGTATACTATACGGTGGATAGGTCATCAGTTGTCTGGTAGTGGACAACCCCTTTATTCTTTTAAACTGCCTGGAGAATATCCTATGATTGTGTTATTGTACCGCTTCCTTCCAATTTTTTTCGGTACTTTGATTAATATGGACTTGTAAGGCCTACTCTATTCTATTCTGTTTTGGATTACATAACCTGCGCTTATCTTTGTTCAAATGTTTCCCTCTTATTTACTTTGCTACGACTAGGGGATGCTCAAATCTGAGGTGGCCTGGAGGATTGCTGAAGCCTGAGGCACGGACAAACCATTTGATAGAAGAGTTTTCAAATCCTACTGGACAAGGTACATTAATGTTTAAACTCCAGTTGATGGTGCCTCCACCTAATGGTAACCTCCCGGAGTACTGGGACCTTGCTAATCACTTAGTTGGAGCCTGTATGCTGTTCTGTAACAGCCTGACTTGAGTGGTCATCTGATTTAGGGATTCCTGTGGTGGTAGGGTTAAATCCTGTATGGGACTTATAAGATCTTGAGGTATTGAGATTGCCCAAATACTAATCAACTGGTTCGCTAATAGGCATAAATATGCCATCTAAAAAGAAACCAAAGGAAATAAGTATCAGAAGGAGAAGTGGGGGTGTTTAGACAAAAGCAGGTAGACTCGATACATTTTTATATTCCCCCGCACATGCCTCCGCTAATGTTAAAACCATACATTCTAAAGTTACGGATGGAGGAGATCCTATAAGGCTGGGTTCACACGAGCATGTTACGTCCGTCATGGACGGAACGTATTTCGGCCGCAAGTCCCGAACCGAACACACTGCAGGGAGCAGGGCTCCTAGCATCATAGTTCCTGCCTCGCTGCGGGACAACTGTCCCATACTGTAATCATGTTTTCAGTATGGGACAGTAGTTCCACGGAGAGGCAGGGACTCCTAGCGTCGTACATAACTATGATGCTAGGAGCCCGGCTCCATGTAGTGTGTTCGGTCCGGGACTTGCGGCCGAAATACGTTCCGTCCATTACGGACGTAACATGCTCGTGTGAACCCAGCCTTAGCCCTACTGAGATGTTGTTGGGTGATGCTCCAGAATAGGAGGGTGTAAAATAGGTAGGTCGACAAGGAGAGGGCACTTCTGTTTTGTCATAAATCTTACGTACTCTGAAAAAAATGGAAGAGTACGTAAGATTTCTGACAAAACAGAAGTGCCCTCTTCTTTTCGACGTACCTCTTTTACACTCTCCAATTCTGGAGCATCACCCGACAACATCTCAGTTTTTACAATATACAATATACAAATACAAATGGGCTGCATTAGATCTGATGTATCCTTCATAAGAGATGACCCTTCCAAAATAAAGGATAGAGTGGGTGCGATTGAAAATAGGATATCAGACGTTGAGGATACAGTGTTCTCCCTACAGAAAGAAATGCAATCTTTGAAGCAATCTAATAAAGAAATGCCCAGTAAATTGACAGACCTAGAAGACAGGTCCCGCAGGGCCAACTTGCGGTTAGTGGGTTTTCTAGAAAATGCAGAAGGCTCAGACTGTGTCTCGTTTATTAAAAGTTGGCTGTTGAATAAATTTGGTGAGCAATCTGTATCAAAAGTTTTCTCAGGGGAGAGAGCACACAGGGACTCTCCTGGGTCCCCACCAAGGCCGATGCTCATCAAACTGCTTAGTGCGGGAGATAGAGATCTTTTGCTGAGGAAGACATGGCATACATCAGAGCTTACTTATGACAGAGTTAAAATTTCTCTCTACCCGGATTATGCTCAAACCACTATTTGATGTAGTGGCTTGGGAATAGAGGGGGGCATCCTCTATAACTAGAGGAAAGTAGGTTTCTATACAAACAGAAGGTGACTTTTTACTGTGAAGTGAGACTATGGAAGAATAATAATATTACAAGTTATAGTTACTAAGTACTGGAGATGGGTCGTAGATCCAGGTATTTATTCTGAATGCCATATTGTAGTCAGAAACACATTTTTTCCCTAAGATGAGGAAAATTGGCTTGGAATGCTTTTGCGTTCCCCTAGATCAACATTGCAGAATAAAAAGCTGAACTGGATGGACGTATGTCTTGTTTCGACCTTACAACTATGTTACTATGTATCATGACTGTGGGGTATGTGGTTCTACTGGACCACTCTGCCGTAGTGGAGTAGCAGCTGGCCAAACTGGAGTCAAAGATAGTCTACAGGACAAGAGTATCTGGATAGAAGACTTGGCAGACATCCTGACTTGGCAGACAAATGGGTTGGCAGAGACTTGGCTTGGCAGAGATTTGACTTGGCAGAAGATTGACTTGGCAGACACTTGGCTGGCAGACACGTGACTTGACTTAGCAGACACTTGGCTTGGCAGACACGTGGCTTGCCACGGACACTTGACACAGATGTAGTGTAGTCGTCTGGACCCTCAGGCCTGCACTTTCATCGGGCAGAGATGGTGAACTCGACTCAGGCACTAGACTTCGCACTGCGACGAAACACAATTACTGAATACGGGAAATGGAATTCAGGATACAGGAAAACAGTATACAGCTAAGGAACCATTTGCAGAACATACATGGGAAGACAAAACAACGCTCAGGCAAGGAGGAAGTGGGCAGAGTTATTTTTAAAGTCCAGGCTGAGTTGGGATTGGGCAGGGATAATTTTACTGGTGTGTGCGCTGGCCCCTTAAGGCTTGGAACGAGTGCGCGTGCACCCTGGGTAAGCAGTGGAGAGATGCAGTCGCGTGTGCCGTCGTGTCCAGGAGAGATACGCCGGCAAGCTCTGAGTGTCCTGCGGTCGTGGCTGCCGGTACGTAGGAGATGCCCGCGGTCATTACACTATGTTACTTTTTTGGTCACTGTATATCCATTTCTTTTACATCCAAGTACCAATGACTTTACTATTATTCTCAAAGGAAATATAAAGAAAACCCCTTCTATGAGTAGGTTTGTATAAAATTTTGACAAGTACTTTACATGAATAAACCCATAATAAACTTTGAAACAGTACATATTGAGATAAATCTGAATATATGGCTGCAATTATATTTAGTTCTCATATAGGACATAAGTTGAGAAGATAAATCGATTAAAGCGCTATATGAATAAACAAAAATAGAGCATTTTATGAATGCACAAATACAGTAAGTCAATAGGTGAACAATAATCCCAGCTAAATAATGGGAGCAAAGACAGCAAACTATGTGATCCCCTGGTTGTTGGAGGACTTTTTAGGGACAACAATAATGATCTTAGTGAGTTCAGATCATTGGATGACAGTAGGTTATAAGGGAAAGCCCTATTATTGACATCACCAAAGGTTCATGACTGCGAACAGGCTGAGCAACTAGTTGCTACCTAATGGCAATTGACAGTTTCCTTGGAGACTCTGTAAATCCTTTATGATATGTGAGCCTTTATGTCTTTAAAGAGCTGGATTCTTATAACCAGGAGGTATATTTCTGCCGTACATGTTTCTGACATGTAGACCAAAACATACAAAATTAAAAGAAGAAAATTATCTTTAACTCATGTATACAGGCATGTTCAAAAATCATATTTAAATTAAGTTATAGTCTTCAGAGAATAATTAGTTAAAGGATACAAATAACTTCCAAATACAAATTTAAATAAATAGAAACATACATAAACATTTTTAGTGTCTTCTGACTTGTCCCTAACTCCTGTTGGGACCTTTTTTGATGTTATTACAAATTATTTTCAATACATTTATTGGGACCATAGGGTATGAGGCCTGATTTACACGAGCGTGTGCGTTTTGCGCGTGCAAAAAAAGCTGCGTTTTGCCCGCGTTTGTATTGCGTATGCACTGCGTATACGCAGCGTTGTTGCGTTTTAAACGCGCGCACGACTAGCGTTTGCATCGCGCGTAAAAAACGCAGAGGGGATTAGTGGGATGCCAGCCTACAAATAGGCCAGCTGGCCCAACCCCTGCTTGCTGGGAGAAGGCTGTTTAGAACCTTATTTCTGCCTCTGCAGAAACAACAGTGTGTGTTTCTCCCTTCACGTTGGAATCGCCTTGACACGCCACTATTATGCCTTCGCCATCGCTGGCGCGTGTGCTTCTTGTCTGGATGATCTCACGTCGGTTTGGCGAACGGCGACACATGCTGCAGCACCATACGCCTGTAAGAAGTCGCATTTGGGTTCATCCACTTGTGGCCCAACGGACAATAAAAGGCCATTTCCATACCCTGTATGAGGACTTCTGCCACATGTCTGTGGCCACATTTGACCTACTGCTTGAGCAAACTCGCTCTGGTCTCACCTACCAGAATACCAACATGAGACGCTGCATTTCGGCCGAGGAACGGCTGCTTGTGACCCTGAGGTATGTGTGCAGCTGCTCTAACTTAGTCCATGACGCTGTCTGCTTCACCAGCCCCCCCTAGCATGTGTTCTGCCTTTCTTTATCTTTCTCGTTGTTTTATAGATTTCTGGCCACAGGCAATAGTTATCATTCGTTGCATTTCGAATTTCTTTTGGGAGTGACCACCATTTCGTTCATTGTCACATCCACCTGTGTCGTGTTGTGGCAGAGGTTAAAGAGCACGGTCATGCCTCAGCCCATGACAGAACAGTGGCTAAGTATTTCAGAGGGATTTCTTAGAGCTACAGAATTTCCAAATTGCATTGGTGCCCTAGACGGCAAACACATTCGTGTGAGAAAGCCCCACGCAGTGGCTCCCAATACTATAACTACAAGCAGTATTTTTCTATGGTATTGTTAGCCTTGGCGGACACGAATTATTGTTTCACTATTGTTGACATTGGCTCGTATGGAAGCTCGGCCGATGCACGCATATTCCGTTCATCAAGAATGGGGAAACGACTCGTGAATAGGCAACTGGCGGTGCCGGAACCTTCCATCCTCCCGGGGTCCAGCGGCCCCCCAATCCCGTATGTTATCGTGGCGGATGAGGGGTTTGCACTCACAAGGCAAGTCATGCGTCCCTTTGCAAGAAGGGGCTTGGATGACCGTCGGCGCATGTTCAATCTCCGCCTGGGCCGAGCTCGGCGATGTGTGGAATGTGCTTTTGGCATTATGTCAAACAGGTGGCGTGTCTTTCTGTCAACAATGCAATTGTCCATGCCGAATGTCACACGTGTTATACAAGCGGGTGTAGTTCTGCATAACTTCTGCTGCATACTGCATTCTGCGGGATACTTTGGCGGCATATTTTGAGTGCCCATCTGGACCCGCACCGTGGGGGGTTGATGACCTTTGAAGGGGTGTCTGTTGTTTGCCGGCTTCACTCCACACGTCACATGTGACCTGTTATTTTGTGTTTTTTTGGGGTTGGTGGTGGGTTAGGGACTCGCAAAACATGAGGACCCTTGACGCGGGTTGCGAGCTTACATCTCTCGGGGTTTGAGCAGGACTTTAGACAGTTGGCGACGTACTTTCCAGAAATATCATGTTGTGCGGCCCAAAGTTGGGAAAGTCCAATAGCAAGTGTACTTAGTTTGCTTTGGGGCCCATGGCAGCACCTAAACGTTGCCACCATTTGCAATCCATGTCAAACCCCGAGAGATTAACTAAAACCTCATATCACGTGTGTATGCATTGGACCAAAAGGCCAGAAGTGTGTGAGAGTGTAGGCCAAGGAAATGTGTGCCAAACCTTGTGTTGTGTGGTATCAATGAATAACAACACAAAATCCAACCAGTAACCATGATTTTTTTTAATGCTGTGTTTGGCCACAACACAAACTATTTGCATCACAACATAAACACCAACATGGTGTATATTAATACACATCCAAGAAAAGAAAACTAAAGAAACGTTGGCAGGCCTGCACCACACACTACTGTGCCGTCCAAAACTATTGCCACCAACACACTCATAAGTGTTGGTATTGTTGGCCCGGGGAGGCATACGCCTGCATTTCAGCACCACTATGCTGGACCTGGAGCTGGGTAGGTTGTTCCTCGCCAGCATAGTGGTGCTGATGTTGGGGGTGGAATGCTGGGCCAGGAAAGTGGGGAGCCATAGGGCGCATGTACGGATGGGGCCGTGCCATCTGGGGGATAGGGTGGAATTGGGCAGGCACCTGGGGCGTGGTGGCCGCCATGTAGGAACTGCGCCATTGCTCTATGGCCGTGAAGCAGATATTTGGATTGTGGGGCGGTCTGGAGGCGTCGATCAATGTGACTATCGACGCCTGCAGACGGCCCATACGGTCCATGGGCACCAGTCGTAGGAGGGGAACGATGCTTCGTCCAAACGCATCATTCCCGTCCTCTTCAGCGGCTCGCCTAAGATACTCGAGGACACGAGAATCTACCTGGGCAGATGTGGAGGGCTGTGGACCACGGACATGGCGACTGCGGGCACGCACGGGGCGCTCCTCTGCTGGAGAGGCGACGGCCCCTGCTGACTGGCCAGGTGCGGGCTCCTGGGGTGTCGGCTCTGGGCTGGGCGGCAGGACATTGGGAGCACGAGGTTCTTTCCGAGACTCGCCCACCTCAGTCTCCTCTGCGGTGTCCTCCAAATTGTCGGTGGTTCTACAAGGAGAAAAAAACGTAAGAATGGAATATTGAACAATGCCCACAGCAACACGTTGGCAAACAGGGCATGTGCAAACACACATTAGACACATGCAAAGGCATAAACTCTTACGTGCGCATCTCCATGATGTCCTTCAAGAACATGAGCTGCTTAGTGTAGATATACGGGCGTTTGCGAGATGCACCATCTCCGCTGCGTCCCCTGTCACCCATCTCTCGCCGAAATTGATCACGGCAGCTCCGCCACCGTGTCTTGATATCTTGGACTGTTGGATTTTACAAACACATAACACGCCATCAGAACTATCACCTCTCACTTCTAAATGAAGGGCCCTGCAGTGCCTATGATGTGGGACACGGTGATGCGCCTGCTCCACCAAAGTTCCTCGTGATAATGCGCGGAAAACACATACAGGGCCCCAGGTCTTCTATAGGGATGACAGGCATTGACAGAAAATGCGTGGTACTCACCCAACCGAGTGCGGTCCCGGGTTCGGCCACTCTCCCACTCCTGCTCAAAAAGATTCTGGGCGACCACCTCCCAGGCGTCCTCCTTCACCGTCCTATTGTGGTACTCCTCGGATCGCGTGTCCCAGTTTGCTGGATGGTCCTGGACAAAGAGGATGAGGCGCTCGACGTCCATCCCGCGCGGCATGGCAGTAGATTCGTTGACACACAGCAAG
Source organism: Rhinoderma darwinii (assembly GCF_050947455.1). Classification (NCBI taxonomy): domain Eukaryota; kingdom Metazoa; phylum Chordata; class Amphibia; order Anura; family Rhinodermatidae; genus Rhinoderma; species Rhinoderma darwinii. The sequence goes on from NC_134687.1 coordinate 147,047,416, forward strand.
CAACCTTGACAGAGTCTCCAGGCACTGAGTAGGCTTGCCCCCTCGCACTGGAAACGCAGGCACTTCCTGGTTTGCCTTTGCTTTGTCTCGCTTTATAGACTCTTTTGCATGGACATAACAGCTCTTGCATGATTTTCACGCATGCAACGCTGGAGCGTCCGTCTGGCATGCGTTGTTTTCACGCACCCATTGACTTCAATGGGTGCGTGATGCGCGAAAAACGCACGATTTTAGAACATGTCGTGAGTTTTACGCAACGCACTCACGCTGCACAAAATTCACGCATCGTCTAAACTGCCCCATAGAGTAATATAGGTGCGTCGCACGCGCGTATATTACGCTCGTGTAAATGAGGCCTAAGACTGTTGGTAAAAAAAAATCCAATACGCCTCTAATTGTTGAAAATGATCAGGGAGTGTGAGCAAAATTTGATTGATTGGAATACCAAAAACTGTGAGAAATCACGTGTGGGTTTGTGATGCATGTTTAGAATCACTGTGCTTGATGAAATCATTAGTAACTTTCCATATCTGTTTATTAACTCTCATACAAAGTGTGATGATCGTACAAATATTATGTTCACACGATTAACAAAATACGTCTGAAAATATGGGGCTGTTTTCAAGGGAAAACAGCTCCTGATTTTCAGACGTTTTTTGAGCAACTCGCGTTTTTCGCGCCGTTTTCGCAGCGTTTTTACGGCCGTTTTTTTAGCTGTTTTCAATAGAGTCTATGAGAAAACGGCTCCAAAAACGTGCCAAGAAGTGTCCTGCACTTCTATTGACGAGCCGTCAATTTATGCGCCATATTTTGACAGTGACGCGTAAAATGACAGCTCGTCTGCACAGAACATCGTAAGGCCCATTGCAAGGAATGGGCAGATGTTTGCCGACGTATTGGAGCCGTCTTTTCAGGCGTAATTCGAAGTGTAAAACACCTCCATTACGTCTGAAAAGAGGTTGTGTGCACATACCCTTACAGTTTAGGAATGTGTTAATATAACATTGTTTCTTCATACCATTGCTCTTAAAGGATCTATTTTTGTATTTATACCCATACATTTCTTACAATTAAACTTGTAACTTCCCTATAGTTCTGGAAACAGACTATTTGATTTATTTTCTTGAAGCTGATAAAAAAAAAATTCCCGAAGAGTTGTGCCCATAACCAAGGGATTGTAATCAGGGATGCTAAAAGGGAGGGAGTGTTATCGTTTAAAATCGAGAAGATTACGCAGAGGAAGCTCTGTTAGTTTTGTTCAACACTTAGTATTATGAAACCCTGGCCTATGACCCAACCTCGGTTTATTTTGATGAACTTAGGATACTTTTGCATGAAACAGAGACTAATAAAGAAAAGAAAAAGAGTATATTTCATCAAGAATCCTATAATCTATAAGAAATAGGTTGCAGTCTGCGTCGGTCCACCTAGGGTAGTCTCTCCTATCAACCCCAGGTGCTGGAGTTTCCCGGCTTCTGGGGTCATTGACAGACAAAATGACCCTTATGGCCACAATTAGAGATGAGCGAACTTATGAAAAATTCGGTTCGGCTAGTTCGCCGAATTTCACGAAAAAGTTTGATTCGGACCGAACTAGTTCTGACCGAACCTGTAATTTCCGTGCGCCGAGCATGGTACTGTCCAGGGTGCTGATAGAGTTTATGGGCTGCACTAACTCTTTCAGCAACCTTGACAGTACATGCTCGGCGCGCGGAAAATACAATTTTAATGTAATAAAAATAAATAAATAATACGTTCATACTTACATTCCTCCTGTCCGGCCTCCAGCGATGACATTTCATCCATGTCGCCGCTGCAGCCAATCACAGGCTGTAGTGGCGGTCACGCACGTCAGGATGATGTCAGAAGGCCGGCCTCCAGGGATGACGCTTCATCCCACGTGACCGCCTCTGCAGCCAATCACAGGCTGCAGCGGCCTCTGCAGCCAATCACAGGCTGCAGCGGCCTCTGCAGCCAATCACACGCCCCTCTGCTGAAATACTCTGTGCTGCCTTAAACTCTGTGGACAGGTCAGGATCCTGTTTCTTTTAAATGCTGCTGGGGAACCCGCTGGATCCACTATATAAGGCTGCGCTACAGTGCAGCATTTAAAAGAAACAGGATCCTGACCTGTCCACAGAGTTTAAGGCAGCACAGAGTATTTCAGGAGATGAGCGTGCAGATTCAGTGCTGCTGTGAACTCTGCTCTTACCATTACGTAGCTCTCAGTCTGTTACCTCTCCTCCACTCCTGTCCTCAATAACACCTTCACATGATTGGCAAGTCACCACGTAATGGTAAGAACAGAGTTCACAGCAGCACAGAGTATTTCAGGAGAGGAGCGTGCAGATTCTGTGCTGCTGTGAACTCTGCTCTTACCATTACATAGCTCAGTCTGTTACCTCTCCTCCACTCCTGTCCTCAATAACACCTTCACATGATTGGCAAGTCACCACCCCGCACAAGAGCCGCACGCTCATCTCCTGAAATACTCTGTGCTGTGTTAAACTCTGTGGACAGGTCAGGATCCTGTTTCTTTTAAATGCTGAACTGTAGCGCATTCTTATATAGTGGATCGAGCGGGTTCCCCATCAGCATTTAAAAGAAACAGGATCCTGACCTGTCCGCAGAGTTTAAGGCAGCCCAGAGTATTTCAGGAGATGAGCACGGCCGGTCACGGCCGGCCATGGGCAGCCGTTCGTTTTTCCGAGCCGTGCTCCAATTATAAAGTATAGGAGCATGGCCCGTAAAATAAAAAAATAGAACATGTTCTATCTTTTTAACGGCACGGGCACCTTCCCGTGAGAAAACGGAAAGGTACCCGTGGCTAACAGAAGTCTATGGGCCCACTATTTCGGGTCGTAATTACGACCCGTAATAACGGGTATTTTTACGGTCGTGTGCATGAGGCCCCGTAATGACGGGTGGCTACATGTGTGCACCACTCATTACGGCAGCGTTGCTAGGCGACGTCAGTAAATAGTCACTGTCCAGGGTGCTGAAAGAGTTAACTGATCGGCAGTAACTGTTTCAGCACCCTGGACAGTGAATTCCGATCAGAATATATATCAACCTGTAAAAAAAAAGACGTTCATACTTACCGAGAACTTTCTGCTTCCTCCAGTCCGGTCTCCTGGCCGTTGCCTTGGTGACGCGTCCCTCTCGACATCCGGCCCGACATTCCTGGATGACGATACAGCCCATGTGACCACTGCAGCCAATCACAGGCTGCTGCGGCCTCTGCAGCCAATCACAGGCTGCAGAGGCCTCTGCAGCCAATCACAGGCTGCCGCGTCAGAAAAGAAGGTCAGACTGGAGGAAGAAGAGGGACTCGTCACCAAGACAACAACCGGGAACGTATGAAATGCTTTTTATTTTACTTTTAATCAGCAGCCTCTTTTCTCTATCAGTGATTGATAGAGAGAAGTGGCTACCGATTTGTATAATATTTTTGACCGGGTTCGGTCAAAATGGGTTCGGCTGAACCCGGTGAAGTTCGGATTCGCTGCGAACCGAACTTTTCCCGATGTTCAGACCGAAACCGGGTTCGGTTGTCCCGGTTCGCTCATCTCTAGCCACAGTACAAGCACAGTCCTGCAGAACAGCTACGCTGCCGCTCCTGGTCAGACAGTCTGAGTCTGTTCAGTTGCATAGGCTCTTCCGGGAGAACAACCAGAGGATGTGGCAGGGGTTCCAGGAACTTGGGTGCCAGTCTATAGGAACTTTTTTCCCGACAAATTTCCTGGGTGCGTTCTTGGAACCTGATGTGAATCCGAGTAGCTAAAAGAATTAGGGCATCCAAGGTAGATGGGAGATCACGGGCCGCCATCTCATCTTTAATTTGAGGAGCTAACCCTTGCCAAAATGTTGCCATCAAGGCCTCATTATTCCAGGCAAGCACTGCTGAAAAAGTACGACATTGGATGGTGTACTCTCCAACCGTCGATTCCCCTTGACGGAGAGTCAGAAGCGAAGCAGCTGTAGAAGACGTTCAGTTCCTCATAAACTGTACAAAAAGTCTCCAAAAATAATTGTAGGTTGTAAGATTCCGGCCCCTCACGTTCCCAGGTAGGGTTTGCCCATGCCAGGGCTTTGCCAGAGAGGAGGGAGACAATAAAGGCAATCTTGGTCAAGTCAGAGGGGAAAAGATATGCGTGCAACTGAAAGTGGATCTTGCACTGGTTGCACGCTTATTGTAATGAGGTGGAAATGGCAATGAAATTCCGGACCCAGAACTGAGTGGAGTGATGGTGGGTAGAGGAGTAGAAACTGAAGCAAGATCCAAGTGTGTGGCAATAGAATTAACCGCTTGTAGAAGCTGATGCTGTTGTGATCAGAGGTCACACATGTCCACTTGCATTTGTTGAACCAGCGTCTTGGATTGACCAGCGGGATTCATGACCTGAGCAAACTGTCACAACTATGGGCCATGTGGACCCACTGGGCCGCTCTGCCTTAGCGGAGCAGCAGCAGGTCAAATGCAAAGTCTATGATAGAAACTAGGGTGAAAGTACCTGGGTAGCCGGCTTGTGCTGGACTATTGGAAGCATACTTGTGCCGGACTATCGGAAGCTGGCTTGTATAAGACTATTGGAAGTAGGCTTGTGCTGGATAACCGGACTTGAATACTGAAGTTGTCTTGAACACTTGACTTGACACGGACACTGAACTTGAACACAGAAGTCGTCTCGGACACTGGACATTACACGGACACGGGTCACGTATAGTGTAGTCATCTCGGACAATGAACTTGGATCTGACACCGGATACGGATAGTGTAGTCATCTCGGACACTTGACTTGACGCAAGTAGTGCAGTCGTCTCGGACACTGGACATGGCTCGGACACTGGACACGTATAGTGCAGTTGTCACGGACACTTGACTTGATATGGATAGTGCAGTTATCTCAGACACTGGACTTGGTTTGGACACCGGACACGGATAGTGCTTTCGTCTCGGAAGCTTGACTTGGCTCGGACACCGGACACAGATACTGGATACGGTATACGGGAATACAGGATGCAGGATACAGGGGAACCTTTGCAGACAAATACTGGGAAAGACAGAACATTGCTCAAGCACTGGGGAAAGGGGCAGGTTTCCTTATAAGGGTCACGGTTCTCAGGGATCGGTGGGAACAATTTTACTGGTGCGCGTGCTGGACCTTTAAGGCTTGGTACCCTACGGAACAGATGAGGAGAGGAAGTAGAGAGCACAGCGCGCCAGCGTCCCTGAGAATGGAGAAGCCGGTGAAGAGGCACAGTTCTGCGGTTGCGGCTGCCTGTAAGAGGGGGAGGTTGGCGCTCCGTTGGCTGCGGGAATAATAACCTTCAGTCAGTTCAGGAGGAAGTGTTCCAATGATAGTGACTTTATAACACAGAGCAATGTTCTAAAGACAACAATTAACGCCAATGGCTTTCCAAACAGGGTAATTGAAAGTGCTTAAACAAGAACTAAAAAGCTTACTCAAGGAGAATGTCTTAAAAAAATAAAAATAATCTCATACACAGGAGAAGAAAACAAATTAAACTAATATTATTACCTATAACCCTAATCATATCACTATTTGGGATATTTTATTTAAAACGCTGTCCTATTGTGGTGGGGTAAAAAAAACTTTGAGAAAATAAATTAAATAGTCTGTTTACAGAACTAAAGGGAAGTTACTAGTGTATTTTAAAGAAATGTCAGTGTTGCATAAATATAAAAGACAGAACTTGGTATTTTTGCCCATTCCCTGCCAATGACGTATTTCATATGTCCTGGCAGGGAAGCACTTCAGTAGCCAAGGATGTAACAAGTACTTGCTACAAGTGGCTCTAGCTGCAATCTTATTCTTGCTTTAAAGCCTAGAGGCTAGCGCTATTCGTTATCTAGAGAGGACTGAAGTGGGAGCTGCATATATTTGCATCTCACACTTCAGCCTGTGTGAAGGAGCAGAGGGGGAGCCAGCGGGGAATGTACTGACGGTGTGCAGAAAAAGGAGGAGGATCTGTAATTCTTGTCAAGTCCCTGTATTCCTTTAGGTGACCACAGGGGGGATAACATTACATTTTGTCAGAAAGCATATTTGCTCTTTTACTGTCAAAAATTGGGACCTTTTTTTTTTTCTCATCTAATCACCCAACTGTGCCCAATTTGGCCATTTATCGACTCCAATACCTGGATGTTTACCAGCATACGGATCACGGTGTTACATATGTTGCATTCGCATTCCACTCACAAAAAAACATCAATCAAATTCATACATTCTACACTGTCATCATACTGTCCATATGTGATCTTTAACCCCTTAAGGACTGAGCCTGTTTTGGCCTTAAGGACACAGCCTATTTTTGCAAATCTGACATGTGTCACTTTATGTGGTAATAACTCCAGAATGCTTTTGCCTATCCAAGTGATTCTGAGATTGTTTTCTCGTGACATATTGTACTTTATGATACTGAAAAAAATTCGTCATTAAATTCAATATTTATTTGTAAAAAACACCAAAATTTAGAGAAAATTTGCAAAAATCTGCATTTTTCTAAATTGTAATGCATCTGCTTGTAAAACAGATCGTAATACCACACAAACTATTTACTAGTTAACATTTCCCATATGTCTACTTTATGTTTGCATCGTTTTTTGAACACGCTTTTATTTTTCTAGGACGTTACAAGGCTTAGAACTTTAACTGCAATTTCTCGCATTTTCAAGAAAATTTCAAAAGGCTATTTTTTCAGGGACTAGTTCAGTTCTGAAGTGGCTTTGAGGGCCTTATATATTAGAAACCCCCTATAAAACACCCCATTTTAAAAACTGCACCCCTCAAAGTATTCAAAACCACATTCAGAAATTATTTTAACCCTTTAGGCGTTTCACAGGAAATAAAGCAATGTAGAGGTGAAATTTACAAATGTCAATTTTTTTTTACGAAATTCATTTGTAATACAGTTTTTTCTGTAACACAGAAGGTTTTACCAGAGAAATGCAACTCAATATTTATTGCCCAGATTCTGCAATTTTTAAAAATATCCCACATGTGGCCCTAGTGCGGTAATGGACTGAAATACCGGCCTCAGAAGCAAAGGAGCACCTGGTGGATTTTGGGGCCTCTATTTTATTAGAATATATTTTAGGCACCATGTCAGGTTTGAAGAGGTCTTCTGGTGCCAAAACAGTGGAAACCCCCCAAAAGTGACCCCATTTTGGAAACTACACACCTCAGGGAATTTTTCAAGAGGTATAATTAGCATTTTTAGCCCACAGGTTTTTTGCTAAATTTATTGGAACTGGTCTGTGAAAATGAAAATCTACTTTTTTTCTGAAAAAACATACGATGTTTTAGTTTTTACAAGGAATAAAGGAGAAAAAGCACCCCAACATTTGTAAAGCAATGTCTCCCGATTACGGCAATACCACATATGTGGTAATAAACTGCTGTTTGGACCCACGGCAGGGTTCAGAAGGGAACGAGGGCCATTTGGATTTTGGAGCGCAGATTTTGCTGCATTGGTTTTCGGTGCCATGTCGTGTTTGCAAAGCCCTGGAGGGACCAAAACAGTGGAAACTCCCCAAAAGTGACCCCATTTTGGAAACTACACCCCTCAAGGAATTTTTCTAGGGGTATAGTGTGCATTTTGACCCTACACGGTTTTTGCTGAATTTATGGGAATTATGCCGTAAAATTGAAAATCTAAATTTTTTCTAATAAAATGTAGTTTTAGCTCAGATTTTTTAATTTTTACAACAGATAAAGGAGAAAAAACACCCCAATATTTGTAAAGCAAACTCTTCTGAGCACAGCAATACCCCATATGTGGTAATAAACTGCAGTTTGGACCCACGGCAGGGCTCAGAAGGGAACGAGGGCCATTTGGATTTTGGAGCGCAGATTTTGCTGGAATGGTTTTCGGTGCCATGTCGTGTTTGCAAAGCCCTGGAGGGACCAAAACAGTAGAAACTCCCCAAAAGTGACCCCATTTTGGAAACTACACCCCTCAAGGAATTTTTATAGGGGTATAGTGTGCATTTTGACCCTACACGGTTTTTGCTGAATTTATGGGAATTATGCCGTAAAATTGAAAATCTAAATTTTTTCTAATAAAATGTAGTTTTAGCTCAGATTTTTTAATTTTTACAACAGATAAAGGTGAAAAAACACCCCAATATTTGTAAAGCAAACTCTTCTGAGCACAGCAATACCCCATATGTGGTAATAAACTGCTGTTTGGACACATGGCGGAAGTTAGAAAGGACGGAGCGCCATTTGACTTTTGGAGCTCAAGTTTTGCTGGAATGGTTTGCGGCCCCATGTCACATTTGCAAAGCCACTGAGGGGCCAAAATAGTGCAAACCCGGCAAAAGTGACTCCATTTGGGAAACTATACCCCTCGTGGAATTTATCTAGCGGTATAGTGAGCATTTTGACCACACAGTTTTTTTGCTGAATTATTGGGATTATGCAGTGAAAATGAAAAATCTACATTCTTTCCACTAAAATGTTGAATTGTTTTCATTTTCACAAGGAATAAAGGAGAAAAAGCGCCCCAACAATTGTAAAGCAATTTCTCCCGAGTACGGCAATACCCCATATGTGGTTATAAACTGCTGCTTGGATACACCGCAGGGCTCAGAATGGTAGGAGTGCTACTTGGCATGTAGATTTTGGTTGATTGTTTTTTGGGCGCCATGTCGCATTTGCAGAGCCCCTGAGGTACCCGTACAGTAGAAACCCCTGAGAAGTGACTCCATTTTGGAAACTTTACCCCTCAGGGTAATCATATAGGGGTGTACTGAGCATTTTGATCCCACAGGTGTTTCATAGATTGTATTAGAATGATGCAGTAAAAATGAAAAAAAAAATTTTTCCCAAAAATATGTAGATTTGCACCCAATTTGTTTCCCCACAAGGGGTAATAGGAGAAACAACAACACATAATTTGTTACCCAATTTCTCCCGAGTACGGCAATACCCCATGTGTGGCCCTAAACTGCTGTTTGGGCACATCGCAGAGCTCAAAATGGAAGGAGTGCCATTTGGTTTTTAGAGCACAGATTTTGCTGGACTGGTGTACGGGCGCCATGTCGCATTTGCAGAGCGTTCTTAGGTACCAGAGTAGAGTGTAAAACCATGAGAAGTGACCCCATTTTGTAAACTACACCCCTCAAGGCATTTATCATTTGCCTGGACATATGACAGAGCTTAGGAGTGACAGGCGCATGTGAGAACTATTTTGGTGATTTTCGCAGCATTAGCCCACAACGGCAGGGCTCTGAGGTCAAATAGTAAAACAAACCCCCAAGTAGTGACCCCCATTTTGGAAACTGCACCCCTCAAGGAATTTTGACCACACAGGTTTTTTTTTTCTATTAGAAATGAATGCTCAGTGGATGGTGCAAAGTGAAAATTGCAAATTTCCACAGCTATGTGCCATTTTAGTGCACAATATTTTGTGCCCAGTTCGTGCCACTGAAGACAAATACCTCAAACTGTTAAGCGGGTTCTCCCGGGTATGGCGATGCCATATATGTGGACGTACACTGCTGCTTGGGCACGTTGCAGGGCGCACCATTTGGCTTTTGGAGCGTGGATTTTGCTCGCTAGTTGTTTTGTTTGGAGTATTGCTGGTATTTCAGTTATGATGTGGGGGCATATGTAATCTGTGCGGAGTACATCAGGGCATAATAAGAGGGTATAATAATGGGGTAAATAAATAATTATCCACAGATATGTGGCCGTTGTCACACTGATAAATGACGCCCGATCTTATCCGCTTTTGGACACTTTGCACATTTTGCATCGCCATATTCTAAGAGCCAAAACGTCTTTATTTTTTCTCCACCGGAGCTGTGTGAGGGCTTATTTGTTGCGGGACAATCTGTAGATTTCATTGGTACCATTTTGGGGTACATGCGATTTTTTGGTCACTTTGTATTTCATTTTTTTGGCAAGCAAGGTGACCAAAAACCTGCAATTCTGATGTTTTTTATTATTTATTTTTTTACGGCGTTCGCCATGCGCTATGAATGACAATTTTACATTATTCTGCGGGTCGGTACGATTATGGTGATACCAGATGTATATAGTTTTTCTTATGCTTTGAAGCGTTTGCACGATAAAATCACTTTTGTTTCAAATAATTTATTTTTGGTGTCACCAGATTCTGAGAGCCATAACTTTTTTATTTTTCCGTCAAAAAAGCGGTGGGAGAGCTTGTTTTTTGCGGGACGGGCTGAGTTTTTTAATGGTATAATTTTGGGGTACATGCAACTTTTAGATCCCTTTTTTTATTCTGTTTTGCGAGGGGTAGCGACTAACAAACAGCGATTCTGGAATCGTTTTTTATGAAAATTTTTACGGTGTTCGCCGTACGGGTAAAATAGCGTGATATTTTTATAGTTTGGGTCGTTACGGACGCGGGGATACCACATCTGTGTACTTTTTTTATGTTTTTTGGTTTTTCCTATAATAAAAGACTTATTATAGGAAAAAAGGCTGTTATAGTGTTTTTTAACATGAAAAGTATTTTTTTTTACTTTTTTACAACATTTTTATTAACTTGTTTTAACTTTTTTCTTTTGTCCCACTAGGGAACTTGAAGGCATGAAGCCATGATCGCTATTCTAATACACTGCACTACCTACATAGTGCAGTGTATTAGAGCTGTCAGCTATTCACTGACAGCAAGCCTATTAGGCTTCGCCTCCCGTCTGGGCCTAATAGGCTTCCGTACTAGGAAGCGATTGTTAGGCTATGGTTGCCATAGCAACCATCGGAACACTCGCGGGTGCCGATGGTTGTTATTAGCAACCATAGGGTACGATGTAAGGGGTTAATCGGCCAGGTCGGAGCCTTGCTCCGGTCCTGGCCGTTAGGGCACGATGTCAGCTGTGACAAACCGCTGACACCCGCGCCCGTGGCAACCATCGCTGTTGCCGACAGGCTACAAGCCACTTCGATGCATCGATCACGTTGATCGATGCATCGAAGGGGTTAATCGACCGGATCGGAGCCTAGCTCCGGTCCTGGCCGTTGCAGAGGGGTGTCGGACAGTGATTTCCCGGCGGTGATAACGCTGGCTCAGCTTCTGAGCCAGCGTCATCACATATACACGTCATAAAGCTGTGATTGGTCAGTCTGCTTTGACTGACCAATCACAGCGATCGACGGCAGGGGACCGCTGTGAATGGTCCCCTGCCGTCTTACTGTGCCAGTCAACTGTCATAAACAGTTGACGGCACAGTTCTGTCACCTTGTCCTTTGACAGGGTGACAGTTTTTAGCCAGGACGCACCGGTACGTCCCTGTGCCTTAAAGCACTTCAATGCAGGACGTACCGGTGCATCCTGGTGCGTTAAGGGGTTAATGTAAAATCCTCTGTTTGCTTCTCTAGTGATACTCGTTACATGCTACAGTCATAATGATAACAAATATCAGTAGAAAAGAATGTCTAATACATTTCTGTCAGTCAGAAATGGCACTCACTGGCTCTTTTCATAAACTATTGTTTCCAATTAGTTTTACAAATAAAAGTCATTATTAGGCCTCATGCACATGACCGTATTTTTTCCCTCCCGTAAATACTGGCGTAAATACGGGTCCAGTGTAACACGTATTCGACCCATTTTGCACCAGTATTTACGGACCCGTGCCTGTAAATGCGGGCCCGGTGTCACCCATATTCCACCTGTATTTACGGGCACGTATTCTCTGCAAAATTGCACTGCACTAATCGGCAGCCCCTTCTCTCTATCAATGCAGGATAGCGAGAAGGGGCAGCCCTTTCCGAGGTAAAAGTAAAAGAAATTCATAGTTACCGGCCATTGCCTTGGTGACGCGTCCCTCTCTTGACATCCAGCCCGACATCCCTGGATGACGCGGCAGTCCATGTGACCGCTGCATCATGTGATTGGCCTGTGATTGGCTGCAGCGGTCACATGGGCTGAAACGTCATCCAGGGATGTCGGGCCGGATGTCGAGAGGGACGCGTCACCAAGGCAACGGCAGGGAGGCCGGACTGGAGGAAGAAGCAGGAAGTTCTCGGTAAGTATGAACGTCCTTTCTTTTTTTTTTACAGGTTGCTCAATATTGTGATCGGAATTCACTGTCCAGGGTGCTAAAAGAGTTACTGCCGATCAGTTAGCTCTTTCAGCACCCTGGGCAGTGACTATTTACTGACGTCGCCTAGCAACGCTGCCATAATGACGGGTGCACACACGTAGCCACCCGTCATTACGGGAGCTCCATAGACTTCCATGGGCTGTCCGTGCCGTTATTACGGCCTGAAATAGGACATGTTCAATCTTTTTCAACGGCACGGGCACCTTCCCATAAGAAAATGGGAGGTACCCGTGGCCAATAGAAGTCTATGAGCCCGTTATTACGGGTCGTAATTACGACCCGTAATAACGGGAGTTTTTACGGTCGTGTGCATGATGCCTCAGTTAAAGTGTAACTAAAGTTTTAAAAATCTTTTGACATGTCATAGTGACATGTGAAAAGTTTTGATCAGTGGGGGTCCAAACGCTGAGACCTCCACCGATCGCTAAAACGAAGTAGCAGAAGCGCTAGAGTGAGCGCTAGGCCACTTTGTTTCTGATCGTCTTTCCTCGAAAAGCTGAGCGAGCGCTTTTACTGCTTCGTTTTAGTGATCGGTGGGGGTCCCAGTGCTCGGACCGCCACCGATCAAAGCTTCTGACATATCACTATGACATGTCAAAAGTTTTTCACAAGTTTATTTAGTTTTTAACACATTAGATTAGGTTTAGGGATTTGCAATTTTTTATTAGAGTTCATATAGGGGGATGGAAAATTTATATAGTACATATCTAATACCCAATTCAGAGACCACCTTTCTGCTACAGAGAAAGAGAAGAGTTTTATTTCGACATTCCTGGTGTTTAGGGCGATAAATGTTAATGTTTGTATATTTGATGGTTTAGGACAGAGAAGTGGTTAGTATTTTATACCTGGTGTCCAGTGGTTTGCTCACTCTCCCAGTTTTATCAGGTTCCCTGTAACAGGAAGCTGAACACCGATTGTAGAGAAGACATAACAAGAAAGTCTGTGCTGGAGCAGATTTTTCCTGAGTAGAGGGAGCTTTTAAGGTTCCTAAGAACGGCATTATTCTGTTATTGAAATTATGTTTTCTTATTCACATGAGATTCCACTTTAAACCTAAGGGTATGTTCACACGCATTGGTTTCAGACGTAATTCGGGCGTTTTACGCCTCGAATTACGCCTGAAAAAATGCCCTTAATACGCCTACAAACATCTGCCTATTGCTTTCAATTGGAATTATGATGTTCTGTTCCCACGAGCCTTTATTTTACGCGTCGCTGTCAAAATACGGCGCGTAAAATGACAGCTCTTCAAAAGAAGTGCAGGACACTTCTTGGGACGTTTTTGGAGGCATTTTTCATTGACTCCATTGAAAAACAGCTCAAAAATGGCCGTAAAAACGCCGCGAAAAACGCGAATTGTTAAAAAACGTCTGAAAATCAGGAGCTGTTTTCGCCTGCAAACAGCTCTGTATTTTCAGACATTTTTGCTCACTGCGTGTGAATATACCCATAGGGTTAATAAAAATGAATGCCTTCAACAATTGCAATTTGTCCAGTATTATTATAAGCTTACATTTTAAAAATAATATCCAAGTGGATCATAAATCCGAAATATATACAAAGAGTTTTATTCAGACGAATACTGAACATTATACAAATACATCCCTGGTGTGCATTACATCACTTTGCTTGCCCCTCCCCCACAAGAGGTGGCAGATTATATCTCCAAATAGTTTATTACATTGGTAACATATGTAATGCTCACAGGATGTTCATAACACGGCATACGTGCTGGTTCCAGATGCGGATATCTCTTCTGAAGTTCGCAGCATTCGAAAGCTGCACTAAATGGTGCAATAATAACAATATCCATTGTTATTAAACTTAAACCTATTACACCAAATAATAGTAATAATAAAATAATAATAGTTAAATAAATTTATAGTGAAATTCATTCATTAAATAGATGTGTAATGTTTATATAAGTGACATTGATAATTAAGTTTTAAGTGACGTAGAAAAAAAATGATAATTTGTGACATTATTCATGATTAAATTCCAAAAAATCAGTGTAAATAGTAAACGTTAATTAACAACCCCTTCCCGACATTTGCCGTATGGGTACGTCATGGAAAGCATTGACTTCCTGCATCTTGCCGTACCCATACGCCGAATGTTTGGGACCGGCTCAGAAGCTGAGCCGGTGCCATCATCACCGGATCTCAGCTGTATCTTACAGCTGAGATCCGGCTGTAACGGCGGGGACCGAAATTAGCTTCGATCCCCGCCATTAACCCCTTAAGTGCAGCGCTCAAACGCGATCGCTGCACTTAAGGTGTTTGCAGCTCATCGGAACCCCAGCAATGAAATTGCCAGGGTTCCGGTGGCTGCAATGGCAACCGGAGGCCTAATACTGGCTTCCCAGTCTGCCTAGCACCGAAGCCGGTCAAGATCCGCCCGGCGGCGGAGCCTGATCGGCTTCCGTAGCTGCCGGCAAGATGGCGCCGGGTCAGGAGCTGATCCGGCGTCATCAGCGGTGGAAGTCAGCTGTACTGTACAGCTGACATCCACCTGTAACGGCAGGAACCGGAGCTAGCTCCGATCCCTGCCATTAACCCCTTTGATGCAGAAATCGAAAGCGATTGCTGCATCGTAGCGGTTACTAGCAGATCGCCAGCCCTGTCAGGCAATCAGGACTGGCGACTGCTGTTATAGCAACAGGAGACACAATGGTCTCCTGCTCTGCCATTACGGAAGCCGATTTAGGCCCCGCCGGGAGGCGAAGCCTAATCGGCTTGCTGTCAGTGAATGACTGACAGATCTAATACATTGCACTACATAGGTAGTGCAATGTATTAGAAAAAAAAATAATCTGACCATTGGACCTTCAAGTCCCCTAGTGGGACTTGAGAAAAAGTGTAAAAAGAAGTATAAAAAAGTGTAAAAAAATGTGCAAAAAATAAAAGTTTGAAAACAATAAAAGTTTCAAGTAATCAAATAAAACACAATCCCCCTTTTACTCTTATCAAGTCCTTTATTATTGAAAAATAGTAATAAACCATATGTATTTGGTATCGCCACGACCGGAACGACCTGAGGTATCAAAATATTATATTATTTATTGCATGCGGTGAACGGCGTAAAAAAAAACGTAAAAAACTTTACCAGAGTTTCTGTTTTTTCGTCACTTTGCCCTACAAATATTAGAATAAAAAGTGATCAAAAAGTTGCACGTATCCAAAAATGGTACCTATAAAAACTATAGCTCATACCGCAAAAAAACAAGCCCTCATACACCTCCGTCGACAAAAAAATTAAAAAGTTATGGTTCTCACAACTTGGCGACAGAAAAAATACATTCTTTTTACAAAAGTAATTCGCCGGAATCGTACTGACACGCAGAAAAGTTAACATGTAATTTATAACGCATGGTGAACGCTGTATAAAAAAAAACGAAAAAAGCTGTGCCAGAATTGTGTTTTTTTGTTTACCTGGCATCCCAAAAAATAGGATAAAAGGTGATCAAAAAGTTGCATGTACCCCAAAATGGTACCAATAATAACTACAGCTCGTCCCGCAAAAAACAGCCCTCATACCGCTACGTCTATGAAAAATAAAATTAGTTATGGCTCCAATATGTCAGGAAATAAAAAAATATGCAGTTGTGGCCGAGGGGAACATTTCTTCTGTTTGAAGAGGCGATTTATCAAGGACCTAAAATTAGGGAACCAGGAAAGGGAGGGCCCAAACATATTCGCTGGAAGCGACGGTGCCCGTATTATACGCGGACAACACTTTCCCATCAAAATTCCCCAAACTGCAAAGGGGGATAATAAAGGACGCCATATATATATATATACCGGCCTGTGCAGAAAGGATTGCTTCACAGCGTAACACACATCTATGGATTATTTTATTGTTTTTTTTTACCCCATTATTATACCACCTGACTATGCCCCTGATATACTCCGCCCGGCTTACATATGCCCTACATTATAAACGGAAACACCAGTAAGACTCCAGACAAAACTACTAACAAGCAAAATCCGCTCTCCAAAAGCCAAATGGTGTTTCCTCCCATATGAACCCTACAGCGTCCCCAAACAGCAGTTTCCTTCCACATATATGGCACCGTCATACCCGGGAGAACCCTTTTAGCAATTTTTGGGGTGTGTGTCTCCAGTGGCATAAGCTGGGCACGACATATTTGCCACTGAATGGCATATCTAGGGAAAAATATAAATTTTTAATTTGCACCATCCGCAGTGCATTCATTTATGGAAAAGACCTGTGGGGTGAAAATGCTCACTACACCTCTTAATAAATGCCTTGAGGGGTGCAGTTTCCAAATGGGGTCACTTCTCAGGGGTTTATTTTTATTGTTTCACATCTGAGCCTCTGCAGTTGTGAACCAATACTCTGTAAATCGCCAAATTAGGCCTCAATTTTACATGGTTCGCTTTCACTCCTGAGCCTGGTCGACTGTCCAGGCAAGAGATTAGGGCCACATGTAGGGTGTTTCTAAAACCAGGAAACCCAGCATAATAATTAAAGAGCTGTCTTGTTATGGTGGCACAAGCTGGGCACCACATATTGTCCACATATCTGTGGAAAAAATCCAATTTTCACTCTGCAACATCGAGTGAACACTAATTTCTGCCAATCACCTGCAGGGTTAAAATGCTTATTACACCCCTTGGTAAATGCATTGAGGGGTGTCGTTTCCAAAATTGGGTCACTTCTGGGGGGTTTCCACTGTTTTGGGCCCACAGGCGCCCAGAAACCAATCCAGCAACATCTGCACTCCAAATGGCGGTCCTTCCCTTCTGAGCCCTGCCGTGTGCCCAAACAGCAGTTTATGACCACATATGGGGTATTGCCGTACTCGGGAGAAATTGCTTTACAAATGTTGGGTTCTTTTTTTCCTTTATTTGTTGCGAAAATGAAAACATTTGAGCTAAAGCTACGTCTTATTGAAGAAAAAGGATTGTTTTTATTTTCACTGCCCAATTCTAATAAATTCTATGTAACATCTGTGGAGTCAAAATGCTCACTACGCCCCTAGATGAATTCCTCAAGAGGTGTAGTTTCCTAAATGGTGTCACTTTTTGGGCGTTTTCATTGTTTTTTCCCCTCAGGGGCTTCGTAAATGTGACATGGCCTCCGCAAACCATTCCTGCTCAATGTGATCTCCAAAAGCCAAATGGCACTCCATCCCTTCTCAGCCTCGCCGTGTGTCCAAACCACCGTTTATTACCACATGTAGGGTATTGTTTTACTCGGGAGAAATTGCTTTACAAATTTTATGGTACTTTTTCTCCTTCAGTCCTTGTGGAAATGAGAAAAAATTAGCTAAACCTACATTTTCTTTGAAAAAATTTAGATTGTAATTTTCAGGGCCTACTTCCAATAATTTATGCAAAGAACCTGTGGGGTCGAAACGCTCACTATTCCCCTAGATAATTTCCTCAATGGGTGTAGTTTCCAAAATGGGGTCACTTGTGGGGGGTTTTTCACTGTTTTGTCCCCTCATGGGCTTTGTAAATGCGACATGGCCTCCGCAAACCATTCCTGCTAAATTTGAGCTCCAAAAGCCAAATAGCGCTCTTTCCCTTCTAAGCCCTGCCGTGTCTCCAAACAACCGTTTATGACCACATGTGGGGTATTGTTTTACTCGGGAGAAATTGCTTTATAAATTTTACAGTGCTTTTTCTCCTTTAGTCCTTGTGAAAATGAGAAAAAAAAATCGCTAAACCAACATTTTCTTTAAAAAAATGTCGATATTAATTTTCACGGCCTACTTCCAATAATTTCTGTAAAAAACCTGTGCGGTCAAAATGCTCACTGTACCCCTAGATAATTTCCTTGAGGTGTGTAGTTTCCCAGATGGGGTCATTTTTGGGGGATTTTGACTGTTTTGGCACCGCAAGAGCCCTTCAAACCTGACATGGTGCCTAAAATTTATTCTAACAAAAATAAGGCCCCAAAATCCACTAGGTGATCCTTTGCTTCTGAGGCCGGTGCTTCAGTCCAGTAGCACGCTAGGGCCACATGTGGGATATTTCCTAAAACTGCAGAACCTGGGCAACAAATATTAAGTTGCATTTCTCTGGTAAAACCTTTTGTGTTATAAAAAAAATTGTATTAAAAATTTATTTCTGCAAAAAAATATGAAATTTGTAAATTTCACCTCTACTTTGCTTTAATTCCTGTGAAATGTGTAAAGGGTTAAGACATTTTCTAAATGCTGTTTTGAATACTTTGAGGGGTGAAGTTTTTAAAATGGGGTGACTTTTTGGGGGTTTCTAATATATAAGGCCCTCAAAGCCACTTCACAACTGAACTGGCCCCTGTAAAAATGGCCTTTTGAAATTTTCTTGAAAATGTGAGAATTGCTGCTAAAGTTCTAAGCCTTGTGATGTCATAGAAAAATAAAAGGATGTTCAAAAAACAATGCAAATATAAAGTAGACATGTGGGGGATGTTAATTAGCAACAATTTTGTGTGTTATAACTGCCTGTCTTACAAGCAGATACATTTAAATTGAGAAAAATGCTAATTTTTGCAATTTTTCGCAAAATTTTGGTGTTTTTCACAATTAAATACTGAACATATCGAGCAAATTTTGCCAGTAACTTAAAGTCCAATGTGTCACGAGAAAACAATCTCAGAATCGCTTGGATAGGTGAAAGCATTCCGGAGTTATTACCACATAAAGTGACACATGTCAGATTTGAAAAATGAGGCTCGGTCAGGAAGGTCAAAAGTGGCTAAAGAGGGAAGGGGTTAATAAATATGTAGTCCTGCCTAGAAAAACGTTAAAAGTAGTTTTTTTCGTATAGTATTAAAAATAGGGCACTAAATGCCAAAAGTACTGAGTGTAGGCGTAGGCACACAGATCCACGGTCCCTGATAAAATGTCAGGAGACAGGTGATATTGAAAACCTTTCAATCGATATGACACAAGACAGGGGTAGCAATAGTACTCCTCAACCCCTTGCCATAGCGATGCACAAATGTAGATGTGGTTTGAGACCAGTTATCAGTGCACGCCGGAGAATACAAAACAAACAGCAGAAAATGTGCTGTTCGGCAGTTCATTAATAATAAGCAAATTTAACCCCGGAGGACGCTGCCCTGTAGTTACAGGGCTGCAGAAATGCGTTGGGACATTGCTTTACTGTGGTAACCAGACCACATCTACATTTGCTTAGGTCCCCTGTGCATGTCCAGAGTGTGGCACGTCTGTTTCTATGTGCATACAGGACATTCCAAGGAGGCTTGTTTACTTGTGCATCGCTATGGCAAGGGGTTGAGGAGTACTATTGCTACCCCTGTCTTGTGTCATATCGATTGTAAGGTTTTCAATATCACCTGTCTCCTGACATTTTATCAGGGACCGTGGATCTGTTTGCCTAGTGCCCTATTTTTAATACTATACGAATAAAACTACTTTTAACGTTTTTCTAGGTAGGACTAATTATTCATGATTACAGTGATAATTGTTATTACATTCTTCTCCACACGATTTTCAATAATCATTATCATTTCATTCTTTATCAATGCACAACTCTTTTAACATACGTCAATTACTCCTATTCCTCAATCCTGATCGCTTCATCAACTATGTTCACCAATTCCAGATCAGAACCACACCTGTCAAAAAATGTACACTTAAAAACCCCCCCACAAATTAATATTAAAAAAAAACCACTAAATATAAATATATATGCCCATCACATGATCTAAATAACCCCAGTCTCTGGGCATTATAAGTCAAATATATTATCTATATAAGATGGTTACATATCAAAATGGCTAAAATTTACATATAAAAAAAGGTTTAAAAATGAAATTATTTTCCATATTTACTGTGCATACAAATCATTATAACAAATCCTGGTTTTACTAGTATAGTATTTTCATTTTTAGGCATGTTTTAGCTGCTGTGTTTTCAACCATTTATTGTTGTCACCAGTAGATATCACTACAGTCAAAATAGTTATAGTAAAGTATACCAGGCAATAACATATGTTACTTGCTTAGACAGCTGCCCAAATGTCACTAGCTCATGATTGAAAGAAGGAATACTTGGCAGGAAAATTAATTGTTCATTAACTGATTTGTGAAAATAATCTGTTCTGTTATCATCCAGGGCTACATTAGATATTTTCGTTTCTAAAGTAAAGTATTTAGTCCATTCTGGAAAAAGATGACAAAAAAACTTTAGTTTTTTAACTGACTGTTGAATAGTTGTTGTTATATTTATTGATTTCCCCAAAAACATGTAAAGCTTATAGCTAAATGTTTGCCTCTCCCTATGTATCCCACAGTGCTTGCAGCGTAGTGGGGTAAAATATCATTAAAAAATACAAAGATTTATTATCTTATTTTTTATGCTACTGGTAAGATAAATTTAGTTGAGACTGTCGAAATATAGACACTTATATATAGGTAAACATTCTAAAAGAATAAATTACATCTTTATCATAGAGCATACATGGTACATGGTAAAGGGCAGGACAAGGGCAGGACAGGACAATACGCACCCATTCCTATAGGTATGTGGAGGTTGTACAATAAGTGTATCTATACAATGTCACCTATCCAATAGAACCAAGTATTGATATAGGTATACAGTAGCAAGTGCCATTGAAATAAAAGATAAGTTATACCTTTTGAATCATTTCCAAAAGTTTTTTCATCTAAAAAGAGTAATGAAGGTGTGTACTGTGGCTTTGTCCTTGGTGCAGCTATACAAATATTCAATATATATAAGAGGTCTCAACAAAGAGCTTTTTCACCACTTCCTAGAAAATATATGAAGATGAGGTAGCAAGAATGCTGGATCATCTGAGACCTCTGCCATCTCCTCACAGACTTGGCCCAGACAGTAAACAGTACACATTTCCAACGAAAATAATGAGCCCTGTAAAATAGATAAAATTAGATTGCAGTCTCACTAGGGACAAGAACTCATATCTGTGATTACAATCTATGTACATCACTGTGAAATATGTTGGTGCTATATAAGCAGTAGGAAATAAAATAAAAAATAATAATGAATAAAAACAAACAGGTAAATAAGTAGTAATATGATGAATGGTCTTAGGCCGAATTGTCATGTACTCTTACAGTATTAGTTATGTATTTTCATATTTTTGATTGAATAAAGAGTGAAAATTCACAGCTAGAGATCAGCTAATCAATTCTACACAAATAAAATTTGGTCCAAATTACCTAAAAGTTCCGTATTATGTGAAATCTAAAACTTTTGGGGTTTGCGGCACAGACTTGCTGTAAAATGGAGACCGCCAGCGATCACATGACACTGGACGGGCTTCCACATAATGCCCTGTGTTTATCCCTTCCTCTAGCGCAATCAATCTTGACGGGTATAGGGGGATGACATTGCTAATGGTATCCTTTAGGGTTTGGCCACATTATATGCTTAGAATGTTTTTTAAACAGTAGATAAGGGGAATATATGGCACTGTGTTTAGAAGTTCTACCTCATTTTATTTTATCTTAAAATAACATGTACGCTACATGAGACTTTCAGGAACAAAACATCACTATGATAAGGAGGTTTAAAGAGAAAAAATATCCCATAAAAGAAATTAAGAAGCCATTGGATGAAGTAACTCTAGGGAAACCCTAACTGAAAAAAGAAGAAAGGAGAAAATTGGCACATTTTGAAATGTGACAAATCATTGGGGCCCGTATTGCCAAAGAATCACAAATTTGTCGAATGACGAGCATGCACACTAAGGGTAATTTCACACAGTGGAGTTTGCGTGGTGGGTCCCACCGTAAAATCTGCCGTGGAATTATTTCTGCTGTTGGCTGGAAGATTCTTCCTCCCATTGACTTCAATGTGAGGTTCAGGCGGATACCACCCGAAGATCAGAAAAAATCAGTCGGCGGGAAAAAGAAGCGTCCGACTCACTGAAACAATGGGAGGTGGAATTTTGCGGTGAATTCCCTCTTCAAAACTTGCGCCATGTGAACAAAAATAAATAAATAAGGAAATGAACAGAAAGGTTTCCTTCTCTGCAAAGTGTGCAAAAAGTTTAAAAGCACTATAAGTATAATATAAGTTGTTTTTCTTCTCTTAAAAACTGCAGCATTATACAGTACATGAAATTAAAGAAAGAATAGACTGCAATACAAATAATGTAGTATATCTTAGAGTGTGGCTGTGGCTATCAATGCATCGGACGAACTGGAGAAAAGGCATAGACGAGACTACAATATTACAATATTAGAAATATCAGAAATGGTCTAATGCAACGGTTTGTGGGTATGTGGGCCCACTAGGCTGCAACTCCGTAGCAGGGAGGCAACTGGCCAAACAATAGGGAACCCCAGCAATACAAAGTCCAGCACAAGGGTACCTGGATAGTCCAGACAGTGGCCACAGCTCTGGCACGGGTGGAGGTGGGTGCAGCAGGTAACGCCTGATGTGGCGGATGACAGCAAGTGCCGCAGGTTGCGCCAGATGTGGCGAATCCTACTGGAACGTGGCAGATGACACAGGACATGGCGGATGAGACAGGACTGGACAACTGGAACGGGAAACACTAAGGGACCACTTGCAAGACAGACTTGGGATATACTAACAACGCTCAGGCAAGGATCAGAAGGGCTGGGGCCTTCTTATAGTCCAGGAAATCATATAAGTTGATGATGATGATTGTCTTCGTGTGCGCGCGCTGGCCCTTTAAGAGCGGGCACGAGCGTGCGCACACACCCTATGGGACACAGCGGACCGGAGCGGTAGTGAGCGCTGGCATCTCCTAGGAAGGAGACGGGGACCAGCGCTCAGAGATCCATGGCTGCGGGCGTCAGGAGGTGAGTAGACCCGATGGCCTGTGCCATGGACGCTACAGTATCCACCCTCTCTTCTTGGGACCAGAGCGAGAGAGGAATTCTTAACGAGTCGGGGCATTGAGGTTCTCCTATGGCTCCCAGGAGCTCTCCTCAGGACCAAACCCTCTCCAGTCCACCAAATAGAAAGTCTTTCCTCCTACCCTCTTGCAGTCCAGGATCTCCCTCACCTCGAACACATCAGTAAAACCGCTGGGAGCAATTGTGGAACAGGAAGTCTTGCTGTAGCGGTTCAGGACCACTGGTTTCAGGAGGGACATATGAAAGGAGTTGGGGATTCTGAGGGTAGGAGGCAGCCGCAGATTATAGGAGACAGGGTTAATCTGTTGCAGAATCTCAAAAGGACCGATGAACCTGGGAGCAAACTTGTATGAAGGCACCTTCAAACAAATTTTCTGTGAGGACAGCCAGACTTTGGTACCTGGAAGATACTGAGGTGGCTCTCTTCTTTTTGTATCCGCTTTTCGCTTCATGCAATCGACTGCCAGCAAAATAGAGGACCGGGTCTGTTGTCAGACCTGAGAAAAAGTAGACACTGGAAGAGGGACTCTAGGATGTTGATTGTACACAATGTAAAACGGAGTGGAAGTGGTGGACTCGCTTGTGTGGTTGTTGTGAGAACTCGGCCCATGGAAGAAGCTGTACCCAGTTATCATGCTGTAAGCAGATGAAGTCACGGAGATAATTCTCCATGATCTGGTTGATCCTATCGACTTGCCCATTGGACTGGGGGTGATAGGCTGAGGAAAAGTCCAATCTCACATCCAGGAGTTTACAGAGAGCCCTCCAGAATTTCGAGATAAACTGAACCCCCCGATCGGACACAATGTGAAGGGGCAAGCCATGCAAGCAGAAGATTTGCTGAATGAAGAGACTCACCAGTCAGAGAGCAGAAGGTAGGCCGGTCAGCGGGATAAAATGTGCCATCTTCGAGAACCGGTCCACCACCACCCAGACAGTGTTGCATCCTGCTGAGGGAGGAAGGTCAGTGACAAAGTCCATCGCAATGTGCTGCCAGGGGGCATTGGGTACAGGCAGAGGTTGAAGCAGGCCGGCAGGCTTGGAGTGAGTAACCTTGTTAGAAGAACACACTGTGCAAGAAGAGACAAATTCCACAACATCCTTGGGTAGCGTGGGCCACCAGAAGTGACAAGCAATCAGGTCTCGGGTTTTAAAAACACCAGGGTGCCCAGCCAGTTTAGAACTGTGTCCCCATCAGAGAATTCTACTCCTGTCTGCCAACCGAACAAAAGTCCTCCTCGGAGGGATGTCTCTAACCTGCAAAGGATTGGCAGTGACAATGCAGGACAGGTCTATGGTACTTTGAAGAGACTACACCATGTCATCCGTCTCAAATGACCAGGACAGGGCATCGGCCCTCACATTCTTGTCAGCGGGATGGTAGTGGAGCACAAATTGGAAACGGGTGAAGAACAGCCACCACGTGGCTTGACGGGGATTTAGACGTTGAGCGGACTGAAGGTAGGTAAGGTTCTTGTGGTCGGTATAGATCTACTGCCTTTCCTTTGGAGCTCCTCTGGAACAGAAGTGCACCTGCACCAACAGAAGAGGCGTCCACCTCCAAAGAAAACTGCTGAGATACGTCAGGATGATGGAGGATCGAGGCTGAAGTGAAGGCTTCTTTGAGACTAATAAATGCGGACTAAGCCTCTGGAGTCCACACCTTGGCGTTCACACCCTTCTTGGTAAGGTTGAAAATGGAAGATGTCAGTGATGAGAAGTTTGGGATAAACTGCCGATAGAAATTGGCGAATCTCAGGAAACGCTGTATGGACTTCAGGCCTTGAGGACGTGGCCACCCCAGGACAGCTCTCACTTTCTCAGGATCTATCTTGAGACCTTGATCCGATATTATGTAGCCCAGGAAGGGCAGAGAACTCTTCTCAAAGACACACTTCTCTAGCTTGGCGTATAAACGATTCTCTCTTAATCGTAGTAGAACTTGACGGACATGCCTCCAATGAGTCGTCGGATCTGGGGAGAAAATCAAAATATCATCAAGATAAACTACAACACAGATATAGAGGAGATCTCGGAAGATATCATTAACGAATTCCTGGAAGACCGCGGGAGCGTTAAACTGTCCAAATGGCATCACCAAGTATTTGTAGTGCCCGTCTCGAGTGTTGAACGCCGTCTTCCACTCGTCCCCTTGACGGATTCGGATCAAATTATAAGCCCCACGCAAGTCTAGTTTAGAAAAAATTCGAGCTCCTCGTATATGGTCAAACAGTTCAGATATAAGTGGCATTTGTTCTTGACTGTGATCTGGTTGAGACCACGGTAGTCAATGCAGGGTCGAAGGGATCTGTCTTTCTTTTTAATGAAGAAGAACCCAGGGGAGGAAGACTTTCGTATGAAACCGCTCTCCAAATTCTCCTTGATATAGGCCGACATGGATAGAGACTCTGGCAAGGAGAGAGGATATACTTAGCTATGGGGCAGAGAGGCATTATGAACCAGTTCAATGGGGCAGTCATAAGTCTGATTTGGAGGCAGCGTCTCTGCGTCCCTTTTGCTGAAGACATCTGCAAACTGAGCAAACTGGGGGGCAGAGGAGGCTGGACAGTACGAATCTACAACAGACAGCGACCAAGGCACTTGGAGCCCCATTGGAGATCCTCTTCAAAATTCCAGTCCAGGACTGGGGCATGCATTCAAAGCCAAGGCAGGCCCAGCAGAACAGGATTGATGGCCTTGGGCAAAACAAGGAAAGAAATTAGTTCAGAATGAAGGACTCCAACCTGGAGCTTCAACGGCTTGGTTTTAGAAACGATGGGATCAGGCAGAGGCAGTCCATTCACTGAGGCAACAGCCAAAAATGTCTCCATGGGAACTGTGGGCAACTGAAGATGATCCATTAGCTCCTTTTGGATGAAGTTTGCCGCAGACCCAGAGTCAAGATAGGCAGAAACATGATGCATCCTCTCGCCGGATACTAGGGTCACAGGAATAGTCAGCTTGGAACAGAATGCTTTATTAGGTACCGTTCCACCTAGGGTTGTCTCTCCAACCAATCCTAGGTCTCTGGCCTCTGGGGACACAGACGCACAATATGGCCTCCGAGGCCGCAATACAGATAAAGTCCAGAAATGTGTCTGCGTTGTTTCTCCTGGATAGACAATTTGACATGGTTCATCTGCATAGGATCCTCTGGTGGGACGACTGAGGAGAATAGTAAGGATTGCTGGAAAGTAGAATCCAGCCTAGGAAGTTCTCCCTCCCAGAGTACCTCTTGGAAACGCTCCCGGATCCTCATGTCAACCCGGGTGGCAAGTAGGATAAGATTGTCCAGGGTATAAGGTAGATCGCGAGCGGCCAGCTCGTCCTTAATCCCTGAAGACAGTCCGTGCCAGAATGTGGACACCAAAGCCTCGTTGTTCCAGGTTAACTCAGCAGCCAGGATACAAAACTGATTGGCATACTCGCCCATGGAGAGGTCTCCCTGGTGTAGGATAAGCAGAGATGCAACAGCCGAAGAAACTCTCCCAGGTACCTCAAAGATCGAGCGGAAAGTCCGTTAGAAGCACAGCAAGTCACAGGTCTCTGGTCCCTGATGTTCCCACAGAGGATTTCCCCATACCATGGCTTTGCCAGTAAGGAGAGAGATGATGAAGGCGATCCTGACATCATCCGTAGAGAAGGCCCTTGTAGTCTGAAGTGGATCTGGCACTGATTCAAAAATTCCCTGCAGGTACTCAGGTCTCCGTCATAGCGTGGAGGTAGCATCAAGAAGCACAGGGGATCGGCATTGGTACAGACAGGAAGTGTAGCAGGAGGAACAGCAGGAATGGGTGCGGTGACGACTGTGGTTGGAGCAACAGCCGATGGGAAATGGTGTTCACCGACAGGAGGAGTTGGTCTTGCCGTGTCTGGCGGTCTTGCATCTCGGCCAGCACAGCTTGTGTCATCAAGGTCTCAGGTTGACCAGTGGGGTCCATGGCCTGAGTGTACTGTCACAGTTTGTGGGTATGTGGACCCACAAGGCAGCACCGCTGTAGCAGGGAGGCAGCTGGCCAAACAACAGGGAACCCCAGCAATACAAAGTCCTGCACAAGGGTACCTGGATAGTCCAGACAGTGGCCACAGCTCTGGCACGGATGGAGGTAGGTGCAGCAGGTAACGCCAGACGTGGCAGATGACAGCAGGTGCCGCAGGTTGCGCCAGATGTGGCGAATCCCACTGGACATGGCAGATGACACAGGACATGGTAGATGAGACAGGACTGGACAAACAACAGCAGGTGCAGTAGACACGACTCCAACTAGTAGGCACAGGAACAAGAACACGGCACGGAATACAGGAACAGGTAACAGGGAACGGGTAACAACTGGAACGGGAAACACTAAGGGACCATTTGCAAGACAGACTTAGGATATACTAACAACGCTCAGGCAAGGATTAGAAGGGATGGGGCCTTCCTATAGTTCAGGAAATCATGTAAGTTGATGATGATTGTCTTCATGTGCGCACGCTGGCCCTTTAAGAGCAGGCACGAGTGTGCGCTTGCACCCTATGGGACACAGCGGACCGGAGCGGAAGTGAGCGCTGGCATCTCATAGGAAGGAGATGGGGACCAGCGCTCACAGATCCATGGCTGCGGGCATCAGGAGGTGAGTAGACCCGATGGCCTGCAGCCATGGACGCTACATCTGATGTCCAACATTGTATCAGTGTATTTTCATTCCCATCATAAGAATAATGCTGAAAGCTTGAAGAGTTTTGAAATATGTTACTTAGAAAAAAAATTGGAGGGCAGGGAACATAATATAAACTCTGCTGCAAAAGAAGACGAGTATATCCATGTATTAAATACTGTACAATATCACCTATTGGGCTAATTATAGAATTAGTCATACCTTGTATTATTAGAAAATTGTTTTGTACTTGATATATGTATTCTTAAAAAATGCTAAATATGATATATGACTAAATGTGAACCATGTATGACCTGGAAACACTGCAAAAATATGGTTTAAAAAAATGGAATCCTGGAAAACAGACCCCTGAGGAAACCAGCAATTTTTCTGGAAAGCAGACTCCTGAGGAAGTCGGCAAGGTGAAATTGGTTGGCTAGTCAATGCAAGACTTCTGTGGAAGCTTGAACCCGAAGGCAGGGGCGTAGCTAGGGTGGGGGCAGGCGGGGCATGTGCCCCGGGCGCAAGGGAAGGGGGGGCGCCGAAGAGCAGCAGATCGCTGCTGATAGGCGCCCCGTATGTTTACACAGCGGCGTTCTGACTGGTTTCTGTGATGGCCAGGGAGTGGACCAGTCCAGTCACCTGACCTCACATCAGTGACATGAGGTCAGATGACTCAGGTCAAGGGACAGGTCCACTCCCGTGCTGCAGCCTCCCTGCATCTGCCTCTACTCTGCTCTCACACAGCCGACGAGCAGAAGAGGAAGCTCCGCCCACAGCCCGTCCTGACCTGTCAGCAAGGAGACATGGGGAGTGTCTGTGTGTATATGTCTGTAGTGTGTATACAGTGTGTGTCTCTGTCTTAGTATGTGTATATGTTACAGTGTGTGTGTGTGTGTGTGTGTGTGTGTGTGTGTGTGTGTGTGTGCGTGTGTCTGTCGGTGTCTCTGCATGTGTTTGTCTCTTATATCTACTACATTATCTGTACTCAGAGAGTTAGCACTGTGTTATCTGTGGTGTTACATAGAACTGCAGGCAACATCTACTACATTATCTGTAATCAGAGAGTTATCACTGTGTTATCTGTGGTGTTACATAAGACTGCAGGTAACACTACTACATTATCTGTACTCAGAGAGTTATCACTGTGTTATCAGCGGTGTTACATAGGACTGCAGGTAACACTACTACATTATCTGTACTCACAGAGTTATCACTGTTATCTGTGGTGTTACATAGGACTGCAGGTAACACTACTACTTTATCTGTACTCAGAGAGTTATCACTGTGTTATCTGTGGTGTTACATAGGACTGCAGGTAACACTACTACATTATCTGTACTCAGAGAGTTATCACTGTGCTATCTGTGGTGTTACATAGGACTGCAGGTGACACTACCATCTGTATTTAGAGAGTTATCACTGTATTATCTGTGGTGTTACATAGGACTGCAGGTAACACTACTACATTATCTGTGTTGTGTACATATGTGCCTGTTTGGGTATATATGGGTCTGTTTGTGAATGTGTCTTTGTGCTTGTATATTTGTGCCTTTTATGTATTTGTATATGTTCCTGTCTGTGTATTTATCTGCCGGTGTGTGTGTGTGTGTGTGTGTGTGTGTGTGTGTGTGTGTGTATATGTGTCTGTACGTCTATATATTTACCTGTATGTTTATATTCCAGATATGTGTATGTATATTTGCCTGTATGTCTAAATATCTATCTTTATGTATGTACAGTATATATGTTCCAGCGTGTCTATATATGTGGTTAATTTTTGGTTTGTGTAGGGGGCGGAATAGAGAGTCCCGCACAGGGCGCCATCCAACCTAAGGCCGGCCCTGGCTGTCACCAACCCTAGTCAGAAGGAACTCTGCTGCTGCCTGCGCCACATGACCTCCTCGGCTCCTCCG
The DNA here is from genome assembly GCF_050947455.1 of Rhinoderma darwinii. Taxonomy (NCBI): domain Eukaryota; kingdom Metazoa; phylum Chordata; class Amphibia; order Anura; family Rhinodermatidae; genus Rhinoderma; species Rhinoderma darwinii. The sequence continues at coordinate 147,076,929 of NC_134687.1, forward strand.
GTAAGTCACACCAGGCAGAGCGGAGAGTGGTAGCGGTAGGCTACCGCTCACCGCTCTGTTCACAGTGTGGCGCTAAGTACAAGGGGGGAGTGTGGCGTTATTTAAAAGGGGGGAATGTGGCACTATTTACAAGGGGGAGGGGAGTGTGGCGCTATTTACAAGAGGGGGGAAATGTGGCGATATTTACAAAGGGGCAACGGGCTGTGAGTGGCACTATCTACAAGGGGGGCTGTGTGGCACTATCTACAAGGGGGCTGTGTGTGGCGCTATCTACAGGGGGCTGTGTGTGGCCTCTTTAATTTATTTTCTTTTAATTTATTTTTATGTTAATTACATTATAGAACTACATCGCTTGTAAAATGTAGAAATGCTTTTATACTCGAGTTACATTAAAAAAATAGTGAAAAACAATTACCGTATATATCGGCGTACAAGACGACTTTCTACACCCTTAAAAAAATGTCAAAAGTGTGGGGTCGTCTTATATGCCGGATATTGTCGGATATTAGGGATGCACGTTGCAGCCGCACAGCTCAGTATAGTACACATGACTATGAGAGCGGGGCTGCGGCTGTGTAATTCAGCCACAGCCCCGCTCCTGAGTCCTGACATATGCGCGCGGGGTCAGCATCATGTGATGCGGCCGGCGCTGCACTAATGATCTGCGGCACTGAAGACAGAACATGGCGGGCGCGCTACAAAGCACCCCCATGTTGTCTTCAGTGCCTGAACTGCCGCTCATTAGTGCAGCGCCGGCCGCATCTCCTCATGCTGACCGCGCGCGCACTTCCTGTCAGGAGCGGGGCAATGGCTGTATTACACAGCCGCAGCCCCGCTCTATAACGCCGGAGATCAGAGAACCTCTCATCTCCGCCGTTATTCCCGTGAATGCTGCGATCACAGCTGACTGCAGCATTCAGGGGAAAGTGAGAAGGGGGGATGCCCCTGGATCGCGTCACAGGGAATTCCTGTGACGCGATCGAGGGCCATACCATATATGGGCAGACAGCCCAGGGTCTATTGACGGACCCCAGGGCTGTCTGACCATATCTCTTGTTGTTAGGATATACCCAAGTATGTCCTAACAACTGCCTGTGTGCTATCCGTCCACAGGCTAATGTACTGGCACATATCTGATATATGTCAGTACATTAAAGTTTAAAAATAAAGTAAAAACAAAGTATGGTTACATTTTAAAAAAAATACACCTTCACCTTTTTTACAATAAACATTAAAATAAGTCTCAATACATAAAATACACACATTCAGTAATGGCGCGGACAACAATGTTTTTGCATCATTTATGATGTGTACGCTGTAAAAAAATGAAATAAACACGGCTTTCATTCACTTATTAATGTGAGGCGCGAGGTGCGATGAATTTACCCTCCATGTTCCTCACATTAATAGTAATTAACCCCATCATGTACCTCGCCTATCTGCGCATGCGCGAGTTCAAAGAGACAGAGTCCTGGGTCCTGCCGCCGATGGCCATAGTGAAGCACTCCTGCACGAAATGGTGAGTATATCTTAAATTCTATATTTTAAGGGTAAAAGTTGGGGGTCGTCTTATACGCCCAGTCGTCTTATACGCCGACATATACGGTACACCTCATTTATTGGTAGAGAAAGAAAACATGGCGAGGGGGAAGGAGATGTCGGGAAATAAGTTGGGGGGGCGCCAATCTGAATCTTTGCCCCGGGTGCAGGAGAACCTAGCTACGCCTCTGCCGAATGATACCCGTAGTTACAGCAACTGAGGTTGTGAGCGCTCAATGAGAACACCATAATAGCCCAGAGACAAAAGGACAACACTGACAGTAAACCACATGGAGTGGTGAGAAGTCCATAGGATGGTGTGTCCTTTGTTATTATTCCGCAGAAAACTCGAGTCCAACATTATATTTGACAATTTTCACGTGTAAATGGAAAAAAATATATTTGGCCACTTTAAACTGCTTTTTGTCCAAATTTTCTTTATATTTAGAAAGTTCATTATCTCATTTATTGTGTTACACTTTTAAAGAAGGCAGCCACCATTAATATGTGAAAATGGGTTTTGCAGAAATATTAGCATTTTTTTTTTCTGGTAGAAATCCACAAGATGAAAAGTGTATTTTTTTTTGTTCTGCATCTCCATTTTATTAGCATTCCTATCCTAATTAAAACACATTGTACTGAATGATGGCAAGTCAAGAATAGCTCTTATGAAAAATCTATTCAATTAATTATCTATTCACGTTGACTTCTAATCTTATAATGAAATAAAATATCTGCCTTTTTGCTAAATTGATATTTTGGATATTTTTAGCCACAGAAACATTGAGACTTACAAATATTTTTTAATTTGTACGTTTTGTATTTACTTTTATTGAATAATACATGGTTTGCAATTTAATTTTCAGGCTGTGAATAACTATTGAGAAACCAGTTAGGCCATGTTTACACATCTGTTTTTTCAGTTGTATTTCAGAGCGTAAAATGCTTTTATTACACTTTGAAATACACTTGAAATTCGCCTGCAAACAGCTTCCCATTGATTTCAATGGGAAATAAACTGTGTAGTTCATATGAGGCGTTATTTTACACTGCTGAATTGAAAAATACCTTGTAAAAATACACTTTGTAAAAATGAAGTGACATGTCACGTTTTGAAGAATTTTACAAGCTGATTTTTTCTTGTTCCCATTCACCTAAAAAAATGTGGCTTCGATTTGGCCTCACACGCATCTATAGAGTGGCGTGCACCGCCATGAAGAGACCTCCTTCATATACTTCCAGGGGTTACAATCCTGTGGTGCTGGCTGACAGTAAGTAACTAACGTGTTTGCTGAGCATAGCTCAAATTTTTACGGAGGACCCAGGGACTCTTGGGGCCTCTGTTGGCTTACATACTGCAATTGCTGGGGTTTGTGGCCCAATTTTTGTTTCATTTGGGACTGTCTGCAAAATGGTGCCAATCTGATTTGATGGACTGAGAGAGGAGAGATTGATTGAGGAGCACAGGATGATTGTATTGCAACTTTTTCAATATTGATCAGTGCATAGCCATAGTCAAGGGCAATAAAGCTGAGAACTGGGATACCCCCAAGCAAAAGAAAAAAGGTCAATCTGACATGGATACATTTTTGAGTAGAAGGTCTCCTACTTTGAAGAAAGATGCTCATGAAAATGTGCAGGCTACTTCCCAACAACCTGATCTGATGGATTCCTCTGGTGATAGCTCAGGGGATGAAGCTCCTAGAGGCACCAGCTCCATAAATTTATCAAAGACTGCTATGCAAAAGATAATAGAAAATGCACTTAAGCCTGTTATGAAGGAGCTTGTGGATATTAAACAAGAAGTGAGATAAATGCACAGCAGAGTTGAGACGCTAGAGGAGAACCAAACCTTACTACTAAACCATAGCAAAGCTACAACAACCGTCATGGACAATTGTCAGATACATTTAAACAGCCTTCTTTCCTATGTGGAAGATTAAGATAACCGGGGTAGGAGAAATAATCTTCAGCTGAAGGGTATTCCGGAATCAATTTTACCTTCAGATGTACCGGTTAATGTATCTAATATGTTGAAATTATTATTACCTACTGACCATGCTGATAACTTAGTGGTTGAACGGGACACAGGGCTTTGAGGCCGAAACCAAAAGATGGAGACCCTCCTTGGGATGTAATTTGTCGGCTCTTGAATTCTACTTGTGACTTGATTCTTCGGAAAGCTAGAAAGACTCATACTTTGTCGTATAATGTTATTTATTATTTATTATATATTATATTATTTTCTATAAATACACTCTCTGATGTATCCTGTAGGATGTATATGGTATCTATTATAATCATGTATTCAAGTTTTGTTTGGGGCGAGCCTTTTTAAATCTATGTATGATAGGGTGGTTCCGGTTTGATATAAGGATTGCCTCACTTACTTAATCTATATACTGGTCTACTCTGGCGTTGATGTGTCATGCCTACCTGTCTGTGGTTGAGACAGGCTGCACGGTCAATAGTAGGAACGATGGGCGTTACCTGCTTTCCAATTATGTCTGAACCGCATCACTCCCACGGCTGACACGCATCGTTGCGTGTCATGCTATTAACAGCGCGACGCCGATGACTCTGGTGGGAGGCTTTTGTTTGTGGCACATCATTGGCCATCTGCCGCCGTATACATAGTATTTAAACTTGGGCTGTCAAAGTAGTAGCACCTCTCCTGACGAAGGTTGCGAAACGCGCGTCGAGGTGCTCGGTATCCAGGTGTACATTTTCCTCCACCATGTCCTCTGCAGGTATAGTTATATTCCAATACCCTTTGTAGTTGATTTCCTTCTATTGACTTAGTGCTCCATGTTTTACCCACATTATTGCACTTTTGCGATTGGAGTGACCTGTCATTGCAGTATTATTTACATCAGTCCCTGGGTGGTCTGATGCTGCTATTGCATGTATATATATATATACTCGTTCTCCTATTTATTTGTAGGATACATGCTTTAATGTATGAGGACCTCTTATTGATATTATTATATTTACCATCTTTTTGAACAATTATCAGATTACACCTGGCATATATTTTATGATATTTTAATTGTCTATAGTATATACGTGGGAGGGGGGTTATTTTTTGTATCTTCTATTTTGTGTATTTATGTATAATAAACTATAAATTATAACAAATAAAAATATTTTGATAAAATAATATTATATCAAGATTTTTTCTTTTTCGCTTTAAAAAATTTGTCGTATAATGGCTATGTTTACACTATTTTTCAAGATTCTCCAGTCACTTTGAACAAACGCTGACAGCTTAAGCCGCTGACAGAGGAGAGCCAAGGACATTCAATACCGCTGGTTATTCCCATTTGGAATTGGTTTTGTCATCAATGGCTTTATGAAAACTATTAGATGTACTGATGACCTTACATCGGTATGGATCCTCACCAGCTTTTATCCTGGCTACAGATAGTGGATGTAGCTTCATTACCGAATCTTCCCAGAATTACCCCTTGAGCCTCGGTACGGGGGAAATCTAGTCGAAAGAGGCTCTCTGCTCCTTCGGATGCCAACCAAAATGAGGCTCCATGAAGATGCCTCCTCGTCTTTAGTTGATAACTTCCTTATGCATATAAGTCCTTGATGTTTCTCAGGGGTTCTTTCTGTGTCTAGTAAGATGCAGGCTATTGCACTATGTATGATCATTAGACGTGATTTACGATTGTTCTGTATATAATCTGTAATTAACATTTTCCTCTCTCTGTTTATCTGAATCTGGTATTTTATTGCATAGGTTAACTATTGTGTTTCTAGAGGTTTCTTGGAATATATTGTATAACGCATATTTGATCTTATTATTAGTTTACTTTGTCAAACATGTCCACAATACACATTGCTACATGGAATGTGAAATGGATGAACTCGCCTACTAAAAGATCCAGACTTTTTCAGATTTTGAGATCTCAAAGCACGGATGTTGCTATATTACAAGAAATGCATTTTTTTAAGGGAAAGATACCTGTGTTATCATCTTCACCTGTTGAGCTTAACACCGAAGGACGGATATATCCGTCCTCAGCAGCTGCTAGTTCGCGCAGGAGGACGGATATATCCGTCCTGTAATCGTGCGGGTACTGACAGCGTACCCATGCGATCAGCGGCAGGAGCCCGGCTGTTATACACAGCCTGTCTCCTGCTGCAACTGCCGGAATCGAAGCGCGCGCCGATTCCGGCAGTTTAACCCATTAAATGCCGCTGTCAATAGTGACAGCGGCATTTAATGTGTTTGACAGAGGGAGGGAGCTACCTCTGTCACCCGATCGGCGCCCCCGCAAACAAATCGCGGGTTGCCGTCGGGTTTCCATGACAGCCGTGGTCTAACAAAGACCCCCAGGTCTGCCTTCAGCATCTGCCTGTTAGGCGATGCCGGAGGCATGACCTAACAGATTGCCTGTCAGTTTTACACTGACAGGCAATAATGCTTCGGTATACTAAGTATACCAAAGCATTATATATGCGATCAAAAGATCGCATAGTGAAATGTCCTGATGGGACTTAAAAAAAAAATGACAATCAGTTAAATAAAGTTTGTGAAAAAAAAATAAAAAATTACAGTCAAAGTCAAATAAAACTACTTTTTTGGCCCAAAAAGTGGTTTTATTTAGTAAAACTGTCAAAACAAATCACACATACACATATATGGTATCCCCGCGATCGTAACAACTTGACCAATAAAATGAACACATTAATTAAACCGCCGGATGAACGGCGTCCAAAGAAAACGCAAAAAACAACGGCAAAATTCTCTCTTTTCTCCCATTCCCCCCATAAAAAATAAAATAAAAGTTAATCTATAAGTCCTATGTACCCCAAAATAGTACTAATGAAAACTACACATTGTCCCGCAAACATCAAGCCCACGTACGGCCACATCGACGGAAAAATAAAAACGTTACGGCTCTTGGAATGCGGCGATGCAAAAACAAGTAATTTTTTTCTAAAAGAGTTATTATTATGCAAACATAGGAAAAACATATAAAACCTCTACATATTTGGTATCCCCGTAATCGTGCCGACCCATAGAATAAAGTTAACATGTTATTTATGCTGCATAGTAAACGGCATAAATTTATAACGTGAAAATGAATGCTGGAATAGCTGCTTATTTTCAATTCTCTCCTAAAATAAAGTTAATAAAAGTTAATCAATATGTTATAAGCATCTAAAAATGGTACAATTACAAAATACAACTCGTCCCGCAAAAAACAAGCCCTTATACGGCTATGTCGACGGAATAAAAAAAAAGTTACGACTCTCGGAATGCGACCGTGAAAAAACAAAAAATAATCCTTTGTCATTAACGTGCAAAATGGCCCAGTCATTAAGGGGTTAAAACATTAATAGGTCATCTAAATTGCAATGATATCAACATTAAACTCACATATCAATTTAGCAAAACTGCTATTGAGTTCCTTGACATTCAGATTCGTGTCGATGATCAGGGACTTGTGCATACAGACTTACACAGAAAGAAAACCTCAGTCAATTCAATACTACATGCGTCCTCGGCCCATCCTAGACACCTCATTAGAAATATCCCTGTTGGACAATATCTACGAGCAAGACGGTTGTGCTCAGACCAACACACTTTTGAAACGCAAGCTCAAGATCTAAAGAAGCGTTTCAGGGAAAGGGGGTATAGTAACCGATCTATCCAGCGAGCCTATGATAGGGCAAAAAGCAGCCAAAGAACAACGTTGCTACAAGGGTCTGGTCGGCGAGCTATTTCTGACAACAAGGTCCGCATGATCACCGATTTTAATTGCAAATCTGAGGAAATCCTGGGGATAATGAAAAAGTTTTGGCCTATACTTCAACAGGATCACACTTTGGGCAAACTACTACCACCTATCCCTTCCATTACATTCAGGAGAGCCCAAAACCTTAACCCCTTAACTATTTTGGCCTTATGGCACAGCCGATTTTTGCAAATCTGACATGTGTCACTTTATGTGGTAATAACTCCGGAATGCTTTTGCCTATCCAAGCGATTCTGAGATTGTTTTCTTGTGACATGTTGTACTTTATGATACTGAAAAAATTTTGTCGTTAAATTCAATATTTATTTGAAAAAAACACCAAAATTTTGAGAAAATTTGCAAAAATCTTCATTTTTCTAAATTGTAATGTATCTGCTTGTAAAACAGATTGTAATACCACACAAAATATTTACTAGTTAACATTTCCCCCATATGTCTACTTTATGTTTGCATCATTTTTTGAACGTGCTTTTATTTTTCTAGGACATTACAAGGCTTAGAACTTTAGCAGCAATTTCTCATATTTTCAAGAAAATTTCAAAAGGCTATTTTTTCAGGAACCAGTTCAGTTCTGAAGTGGCTTTGAGGGCCTTATATATTAGAAACCCCCTATAAAACACCCCATTTTAAAAACTGCACCCCTCAAAGTATTCCAAACAGCATTCAGAAATTATTTGAACCCTTTAGGCATTTCACAAGAAATAAAGCAAAGTAGAGGTGAAATTTACAAATTTCAATTTTTTTTTACGAAATTAATTTGTAATACAGTTTTTTTCTGTAACAAAGAAGGTTTTACCAGAGAAATTCAACTCAATATTTATTGCCCAGATTCTGCAATTTTTAGAAATATCCCACATGTGGTCCTAGTGCGGTAAAGGACCGAAACACCGGCCTCAGAAGCAAAGGAGCACCTAGTGGATTTTGGGGCCTCTATTTTATTAGAATATATTTTAGGCACCATGTCAGGTTTGAAGAGGTCTTGTGGTGCCAAAACAGTGGAAATCCCCCAAAAGTGACCCCATCTTGGAAACTACACCCCTCAAGGAATTTTTCTAGGGGTATAGTTAGCATTTTTAGCCCACAGGTTTTTTGCTAAATTTATTGGAACTTGTCTGTGAAAATGAAAATCTACTTTTTTTCTGAAAAAACATACGATGTTTTTGCTTTTACAAGGAATAAAGGAGAAAAAGCACCCCAACATTTGTAAAGCAATGTCTCCCGATTACAGCAATACCCCATATGTGGTAATAAACTGCTGTTTGGACCCACGGCAGGGCTCAGAAGGGAACGAGGGCCATTTGGATTTTGGAGCGCAGATTTTGCTGGAATGGTTTTCGGTGCCATGTCGTGTTTGCAAAGCCCTGGAGGGACCATAACAGTAGAAACTCCCCAAAAGTGACCCCATTTTGGAAACTACACCCCCCAAGGAATTTTTCTAGGGGTATAGTTAGCATTTTGACCCTACACGGTTTTTGCTGAATCTATGGGAATTATGCAGTGAAATTGAAAATCTAATTTTTTTCTAATAAAATGTAGTTTTAGCTCAGATTATTTCCTTTTTACAACAGATAAAGGAGAAAAAACACCCCAATATTTGTAAAGCAAACTCTTCTGAGCACAGCAATACCCCATATGTGGTAATAAACTGCTGTTTGTACACATGGCGGAAGTTAGAAAGGACGAAGCGCCATTTGACTTTTGGAGCTCAAGTTTTGCTGGAATGGTTTGCGGCCCCATGTCACATTTGCAAAGCCACTGAGGGGCCAAAATAGTGCAAACCCGGCAAAATTGACCCCATTTGGGAAACTATACCCCTCGTGGAATTTATCTAGCGGTATAGTGAGCATTTTGACCCCACAGTTTTTTTGCTGAATTATTGGGATTATGCAGTGAAAATGAAAATCTACATTCTTTCCACTAAAATGTTGAATTGTTTTCATTTTCACAAGGAATAAAGGAGAAAAAGTGCCCCGATAATTGTAAAGCAATTTCTCCCGAGTACGGCAATACCCCATATGTGGTTATAAATTGCTGCTTGGGTACACCGCAGGGCTCAGAATGGCAGGAGTGCTACTTGGCATGTAGATTTTGGTTGATTGTTTTTTGGGCGCCATGTCGCATTTGCAGAGCCCCTGAGGTACCCATACAGTAGAAACCCCTGAGAAGTGAATCCATTTTGGAAACTTTACCCTTCAGGGTAATCATCTAGGGGTGTACTGAGCATTTTGATCCCACAGGTGTTTCATAGATTGTATTAGAATCAGGCAGTGAAAATGAAAAAAATAATTTTTTCCAAAAAATATGTAGTTTTGCACCCAATTTTTTTCCCCACAAGGGGTAATAGGAGAAACAACAACACATAATTTGTTACCCAATTTCTCCCGAGTACGGCAATACCCAATGTGTGGCCCTAAACTGCTATTTGGGCACATGGCAGAGCTCAAAATGGAAGGAGTGCCATGTGGCTTTTAGAGCACAGATTTTGCTGGACTGGTGTAGAGGCGCCATGTCGCATTTGCAGAGCTCCCTTAGGTACCAGAGTAGAGTGTAAAACCATGAGAAGTGACCCCATTTTGTAAACTACACCCCTCAAGGCATTTATCATTTGCCTGGATATATGACAGGGCTTAGGAGTGAAAGGCGCATGTGAAACCTATTTTGGTGATTTTCGCAGCATTAGCCCACAATGTCAGGGCTCTGGGGTCAAATAGTAAAACAAACCCCCAAGTAGTGACCCCCATTTTGGAAACTGCACCCCTGAAGGCATTTTATTAACGGGTAAAGTGAGCGTTTTGACCACACAGGTTTTTTTTTTTCTATTAAAAATGAATGCTCAGTGGATGGTGCAAAGTGAAAATTGCAAATTTCCACAGGTATGTGCCATTTTAGTGCACAATATTTTGTGCCCAGTTCGTGCCACTGAAGACAAATACCTCAAACTGTTAAGCGGGTTCTCCCGGGTATGGCGATGCCATATATGTGGACGTACACTGCTGCTTGGGCACGCTGCAGGGAGCGCCATTTGGCTTTTGGAGCGTGGATTTTGCTCACTAGTTGTTCTGTTTGGGGTATTGCTGGTATTTCAGTTTATGATGTGGGGGAATATGTTATCTGTGCGGGGTACATCAGGGCATAATAAGAGGGTATAATAATGGTGTAAATAAATAATAATCCACAGATATGTGGCCGGTGTCACACTGATAAATGGCGCCCGTTCCCATCTGCTTTTGGACACTTTGCACATTTTGCATTGCCATATTCTGAGAGCCAAAACGTCTTTATTTTTTCTCCACCGGAGCCGTGTGAGGGCTTATTTGTTGCGGGACAATCTGCAGATTACATTGGTACCATTTTGGGGTACATGCGATTTTTTGATCACTTTGTATTTCATTTTTTTGGCAAGCCACGTGACCAAAAACCTTCAATTCTGATGTTTTTTATTTATTTTTTTACGGCGTTCGCCATGCGCTATGAATGACAATTTTACGTTATTCTGCGGGTCGGTACGATTACGGCGATACCATATATATATGGTTTTTCTTATGTTTTGCAGTGTCTGCACGATAAAATCACTTTTGTTTCAAATAATTAATTTTTGGTGTCACCATATTCTGAGAGCCGTAACTTTTTTATTTTTCCGTCAAAAAAGCTGCGGGAGGGCTTGTTTTTTGCGGGACAGGCTGCATTTTTTAATGGTATAATTTTGGGGTACATGCAACTTTTAGATCCCTTTTTTTATTCTGTTTTGCGAGGGGTAGTGAGTAACAAACAGCGATTCTGGAATAGTTTTTTATTTAATTTTTTTACGGTGTTCACCGTACGGGTAAAATAGCGTGATATTTTTATAGTTTGCATCGTTACGGATGCGGGGATACCACATATGTGTACTTTTTTTATGTTTTTTTGGTTTTTCCTATAACAAAATACTTATTATAGGAAAAAAGGCTGTTATAGTGTTTTTTTAACATGAAAATTATTTTTTTTTACTTTTTTACAACATTTTTATTAACTTGTTTTAACTTTTTTTTGTGTCCCACTAGGGAACTTGAAGGCATGAAGCCCTGATGGCTATTCTAATACACTGCACTACCTACATAGTGCAGTGTATTAGAGCTGTCAGCTATTCACTGACAGCGAGCCTATTAGGCTTCGCCTCCCGGCGGGGCCTAATAGGCTTCCGTACTAGGAAGCGATTGTTAGGCTATGGCTGCCATAGCAACCATCGGAACCTTTGCGGGTGCCGATGCTTGTTATTAGCAACCATAGGGTACGATCTAATCACTTAGATGCAGCGATAGCTGCATCTAAGGGGTTAATCGGCCGGATCGGAGCCTTGCTCCAGTCCTGGCCGTTAGGGCAAGATGTCAGCTGTGACAAACAACTGACACCCGCGCCCGTGGCAACCATCGTGGTTGCCGACAGGCTACAAGCCACTTCGATGCATCGATCACGTTGATCGATGCATCAAAGGGGTTAATCGGCCGGATTGGAGACTAGCTCCGGTCCTGGCCGTTGCAGAGGGGTGCCGGACATCTGATTCCCGGCGGTGATAACGCTGGCTCAGCTTCTGAGCCAGCGTCATCACATACCCACGTCATAGAGCTGTGATTGGTCAGTCTGCTTTGACTGACCAATCACAGCGATCGCCGGCAGGAGACCGCTGTGAATGGTCCCCTGCCGTCTTACTGTGCCGATCAACTGTCATAAACAGTTGACGGCACAGTTCTGTGACCTTGTCCTTTGACAGGGTGACAGTTTTTAGCCAGGACGCACCGGTACGTCCCTGTGGCTTAAAGCACTTCAATGCAGGACGTACCGGTGCGTCCTGGTGCGCTAAGGGGTTAAGGACCTTTTGGTACATAGCTACCATCGGGGTTTACAACCCCGATATGCTTTTGGATCCAAGGGTCCCAAGTGGGGGTGCTTCAAATGCGGACGTTGTGTGGCCTGTCCGAACATCGAACAGGCAACAACATTTTATGATTTTGACCACACGCATGAATTCAAGATCACCCACCATATTGACTGCACTACCATGGGAGTCATTTATTTTGCCATTTGTCCCTGCGATAAGATCTATGTGGGTATGACAACTAGACAACTCCGTAGGAGAGTACGTGAAGACGTACTGAGCATTCAAGCGGCCATGGAAACTGATGATGTGTCTCTACTAAACACGATTCTTCGTCACTTTAGGTTATTCCACAACTGTGACGCATCAATCTTGAAAGTGAGAGCTATCGATCGCGTACTCATTGGTCCAAGAGGAGGAAACTGGAAGAAAACTTTGGGACAGAAAGAAACCACTTGGATTATGAGGTTGGGAACCTTATGCCCGTATGGTCTCAATGAATATAACAGTTTCACACCATTTCTGTAAAATCGCCATATTTATTTTCCTTTTCTATTGGTTTTTCATTGCCACTCTCCAATTGGTGTCTACCAATCTTTTATTCCCTGTTTTTAATCTTTTGCTAAAAAACTTTTTTATTATTTTAATCTATTTATATGTTTTGCATAATGGGCTTTCTACTCTCTATCCCCTTTATGCCCCTTTTTTCCTCTCCTTTCTAGATAGGTGGTTCTATTGGCCTTTTTATTTGAGGCCAATTATTATCATGGCTGTAGTTTGGCTGGGTAAGAAATAAAAAATAATAAATAAACAATCAAAAACTTCTTCTTACGGATTCTTTTGCTTTGCAGCATGGTTAATATTATACTACACAACATAGATTCACTGATCTAGCTCAAGTTCCCGTGACGGTCCCATTATGAATTTGGATTGACATTCTGCATTCCCTTCTGTGGCCAGTGATTTTCTGAGTCTCCCTGGTCTACCAATTATTCTATTTATTGTTGGCTATAGTTGTAATTGTTAGTTTAACCCCTTATTAAGTGCTTTTAGTAGTCTTATATTGGGATATATATGCAAACGGTTACTGTTTGTATATTTGTACCTTTTTTCAGCAGGCCTCTTTTTTACCTTTGCACAGATTGATATAATAAATTGTGTCATACATGTGTCAAATTTTCCTTTATGGTTTATCATTTTTTTCTTTTCATCATCCGTTTTTATTACGTTTTTGTTCACTATTTATTCATTCTCCCATTCACTTATTGGTGTTTTTTGTTCCCTCCCCGTGCCCCCCCTTTTTTTTCACCTATATTACCATTAATAGGTGTTTCTTATCACATCACTACATCTGGTATATATCAACTTATGTATATGTTAACATTGATTTATATTAGAGTTATTTTGCTACACCCATCACCTCACCTCATTTTGTTTTGTGTCCATTCATCATATATCTTCTTGGTCACTGATTGACCTCTCTCTGTCCCTATTTGGTCTTCACCGATATTTTCATCGGTATTTGACTGATATCACTTGTCACTTGGGTATTTATTAACCCAGGATATATCCCCTTATAAATAGACTATTTCATCATTATTATATGTAGTTATGATCTTCCCTATATATACCTATTTTTCTTCTGGCCATCTGTTCATAGTGGTTTCAGTATTGCCCATGTAACCTACGTTCACCTATTGTATATATTCTATTTGTACGTATGTTTATTTTCTGTATATTAATAATGGTATTATTGGTTTTATCTTCATTAAAATTAAATTAATTCTTCTTTAAAAATTTCCTATTCACTTACTTCACTTTTTTCACTTTTCTCATATTTTTTATTTATTATTTTTTATATTTATTTTTATTTTTATTTTATTTTATTACTTTTTCTTTTAGTTTCCCACTTTGCATGTTTTTCCTCACTTCCACTTAGTATATTACTATATTATTCACATTTTATATTATTCATCTTATATTTCTGGTTACCTTTATTAACTTTCACTTTCACAGCACCTTTGCACTATTTCTGCACTCTGTTTCAGCTTCTGAGTGGCTTTAGGGCTCCTATAGCCAGCTTCAGCACTCTGGACAGCGACGGCACTGAATACTGGGTTATCTCTATGGGACGGCTGTGCTGAATACTTCAGCATGTTGGACAGCGACTTCTGCTTTTACTGCTGTATTGGGCTCTCCAGCACTATGGATAGCGTCTGCTGTTCTTGTGCTGGAGGGTTACCTAGCAACAGGACGCTTGAGTTCTGCTGCTGCTTTTAAACGGCATTTGTTGGGCTGAGTATGGTGTTCTCTCTTTTACACTGTGTGGGAGACATTTCGGCCTTTGACCAGGTCTGGCTAATTACTATATTATGTATTGATACATCATTTCATTTTTCGGCTCCACTCCCTGCCTCTGCCTCGAGCTGGGGTGCCGCGTCGGGCGGGCGGGGATATCTTTCTCCCCGCCCGCCGGGCGGGGCTGCACCGCTGGGGGCATACACGAGAGGAGGGGATTTTAATCATGGGTTCATACGATAGGACGCTATCGTGGGTGGGTGGGGCGTATCGCCGGCTGTCATTAGTGACTGCCGCCGAACACCTTACCGCCTGATGGGAAACAGCTGCTGCTTCATTTGAAACCACTTGAGAGGAGAGTATATTTAGGGCTACGTGGGGCATTTTGACATCAACCCCTGACGAATCACCAGCGAAACGCGCGTCGGGTCTGGCAGCAGTCTCCCCTCCCGGTCCTGATCTCCTGCTCATTTTCCACTACGTAGGTGTAGGTATACTGCTCACTATTTTGCCTATGACTGCACTTTGCATGTATTTTATTAGGTATCTATCTGTGCAAATGTACTATGCTTAGCACCTGCCTAAAAATATTGATTTATGCTCTTTGTGGGATCTTGTGACCATTTTAACATCTGGGGGACCAGGCTGCTTTCATGTTCGGATTCCATCTCTTTATGAGGGTTCATTCTTTTTACTGTGTATAGTTGTAATGTGTTTTTTCTGTGTATCTTTGACTGAAATAAAGATTGCTTGTAATTTTGCAAATACTTGGTCGTGACTTTTCTTCTCTTTCTGGTTTATCTTCATATTTTAGTAAATGGTACCACTCAAAAAGTCTGTCCTTTTTATGTATATCTCTCAACTATCTGATCCAGAAGGCAAATTTCTTTTTGTAAAAGGTTTATTTGCAAACACTCCAGTTACAATTATGTATGCTCCAAACAGTCAACAAATTCTGTTGTTAGTTGAAACCTTGAAGCAGTTGAAATTATTCCAGGCCGGTGTCTGTATTTTGGGTGGGGACATCAATGTAACCTTAGAGCCTTCTCTTTATTCTTCAAAGGGTCGCTCACAGCAGTCGTATAGAAGCCTTAGATTATTACATAGAACACTTTCTGACTTGCAGTTGCGAGATGTTTGGAGGTCATTCTTTCCAACGGGTATGGATTGCACCCACTTTTCTGCACCTCATCATTCCTATCAACGCCTTGACTACTTATTTGTCAGGGCTACACAGCTCTCCATGGTATCCAAGGTAATTATAGGGCAGATTGCTGTATCTGATCATGCCCCAGTGGTCATGGATTACATTGTCGCGTCTTTACCCAAGAAAACATATACTTGGCGGCTCAACGAAACGCTGTTAAAATCAAATGCCTATAAACAGACTATATCTAGTAGTATACGTAAATACTTTGAGGAAAACATAGATGATCACATTTCCATGCCAATAACTTGGGAGGCACATAAAGCAGTGATCAGAGGAGAGTTTATATCCATGCTAAGAAGGCAAACAGGCAGGATATTGATGACACATTGGGGAAGATCCTGATACTGGAAGGCCAACATAAACAGTCTTTAGCTATTCAGACGCAGCATGAATTAACTGTACAAAGGGAACATCTCAAACAGATATTGAATCTTAGAGCCTCTAAGGCGTACTTAAATCCAAACATGCTATGTATACAGAGGATCCAAGCTCATGGCTCTTTTGGCTAAAAGAAGACAAGACCAGGCTTATATTAAAACTATTCAAACTGACAGTAGGGTTGATAACTCAGATACTGACATTATTGCGAAACAGTTTAAGACATATTATGAGACTCTTTATAATATTAGGGCTCACGAGTCTGGGGAGCAGTTTGCGTGGAGGAGTGTTGCGATTGATGATTTCTTGCAGAACTTACATTTACCTTCTCTCAAAGACCATCAGAAGAATGCATTGTCTCAGCCCTTCTCTCTGACTGAATTGGAAACTGCCTTGAAATATATGCCATTAGGGAAAAGTCCGGGTCCCGATGGCCTCCCAGTGATGTATTATAAAACTTTTTGAGAAATGCTTTTACCACATATGCTTTCTTCGTTTAACTCTTTATCTGGGACTAGTAGTTTTCCCTGTCAGATGTTGGAAGCACACATTTCCATCCTTCCTAAGGATGATAAGGATCCAACTCTTTGTAGTAGTTATTGCCTTATCTCGTTGCTAAATGTTGACATTAAGTTATATGCTAAGACACTAGCTAATAGACTAAATTTCCTTTTACCAGAGTTGATACATCCTGAACAAGTGGGCTTTGTGGCTAGGAGAGAGGGCAGAGATAAGACTTTGAGGGGGCTCCATTTGATCCAATTGGCTCGTAAAAGAAAGTTCCCTCTAGCTTTGTTGTCAATGGACACTGAAAAGTTATTCGATCGTGTAGGTTGGACTTTTATGGTTGGAGCTCTTCAGAAATTTGGTATACGGGAATTTACTATTGCTTAAATTATGGGTTTATATACATGCCCCTCGGCTATAGTTCGAGTAAATGACACTTTGTCTCCTTTATTTGGAATCTCGAATGGCACGAGGCAGGTTTGTCCGCTATCGCCTCTTTTATTTGTTTTAACGATTGAAACGTTGATTCAGCATATTCGTCAGAATACACAGATTAAGGGAGTTGAGGTTGGAGAACAGGTGCATCTGACGGCAACATTTGCAGATGATCTCTTGATCCTAACTTCAAATCCGAATGACTCCTCCTTTTTGGCCTTGGAAAATATTTTTGCAAGTTTTGAAGAAATCTCCAATTTTAAGATTAATCCTAATAAATCTGTGGCGCTTAATATATCATGCTCTGGGAGGTGGTAGCAGCGGCCCAGTCTTCATCTCATTTCACTTGATCATCGCGATCTATAAAATATTTGGGTTTGCAGATATCCTCTTCCCCAGACTCTTGGTTTCTCCTCAATTATAAGCCTCTGATGTCACATATTGAAAGTATGATGAAAAAC
Organism: Rhinoderma darwinii; assembly: GCF_050947455.1. Classification (NCBI taxonomy): domain Eukaryota; kingdom Metazoa; phylum Chordata; class Amphibia; order Anura; family Rhinodermatidae; genus Rhinoderma; species Rhinoderma darwinii. The sequence goes on from NC_134687.1 coordinate 147,094,383, forward strand.
TGGAATATTCCATATATTTCCTGGATGGGTAGGTGTAATCTTCTGAAAATGTTGATCATTCCCAAGTTGACTTATTTATTATAGACCATGCCTATTTTTCTCCCACAACATTTTTTCCGCAAACTTAATGGCAAACATTTGAGTTTTGTTTGGAACAAGGGAGGGCATAGACTGGCACACAGTACTCTGATTAGGCCGCAATTGCTAGGAGGTCTTAATTTCACAGACACTAAAACATTCTATCAGGCTATTCAGTTGAGTAGAATCATGGATTGGTATGGTACCACACGTTCAAAACTTTACGTCTCTGCTGAAGAAGAAATGTGTGGGAGGTCTTTAACTCAAATGTTGTTACATTCTGTTACGTCCTGCCCGGGGGTAGCTCCTACTAATTTGCTTACAAAAGCGACACTGGCAGTCTGGAAAAAATTATCATTTGAGGCAGACATCTATCCTACTCCATCATTATTGATAACTTTGGGGGATCTGCTGAGTCTCCTTGATCTGAGAGGTAGTACCAACCCCTTATTATGTACAGAATTAAAGGACATGACCCTAGGAGAAATAGTAAATAATGGTGAATTTCCTTCCTTGGCACTTTTAAGAGAAAAATTCCACAAGTACGCTTAAACTACCTGAATTATATGAAAATGTTATCAAATTACACTTTCCTACTTAAACAGGGTTCTATTGCTAGGCCTTTGACGTGGTTTGAGTCTATGTTGTCTTCATCCACACCGATTCACAAATCCCTTTCATTGATATATAAAAAACTTGTATCTATGAATACGGAGATTCCACTACCATATATTAATTCCTGGGAGAAAGAATTAAATGTTAAATTTACAACCACTGATATACAACAAATTTACAGGTTTAGCTGTGGCCCTTCTAGATGCATTAACTTGCAAGAAACATCTTTTAAATTAGTGAGCAGGTGGTACAAAACCCCGGAGTTACTCCACAAAATAGAATGTTCTATATCTCCGTTATGCTGGAGATGTCATAAACAGATTGGCTCATACACACATATTTGGTGGGATTGTGAATTAATAAAGCCTTATTGGAGAGAAGTGGAAAGGATTTTGAAAATTATTTGTCCGACAGCTCCTCCATTGTCTACCTCATTGTCCTCCTCATCTGTTTCCAAAGGGGTTTTGTGGTCACATTTGGTTTTAGCAGCAAAATCTATGATCCCATTGTATTGGCGGAAAGAGGTTCCCCCATCTATTGCTCATTGGTTAAAAAAGAGTTGCACAGATGTCCAGATTAGAAGAATTTAGCTATTTGACACAAAAGAACATGGGTAAATACTATAGAATATGGCTCCCCTGGCTGAATTTCCTCTCCGATGCTGGTGGGTTCTTGAGTTGCCTGCGTGACTAGTATGTTCTGCACCTTTGGTGGCTAAGTGGATTTGAGGGGTTGGGTTACTGCTCATTCAGCTTCCAACATGCCAATATCTTTTCAGATGATGTGTTAGTAATGAAGTGGATATGTATACTGTTTTTACATGTTATTAACCTAACATCTACTTGTTTATGTGGATGGTTATATAGTATATATAGAAGTACTATGTTATAACTTCTGTATGATTGTAAATGTCTATTCAAACTTGTATTTTGATATCAAAAGTTTTGGATGAAAAAATGAAAATCAATAAACAAAGTTTTGAAAAAACAAAACAAAAAAAAAACAAAACAAAAATAAAAATGCTTTGCAAATTAACTTTAAAAACTCCTGGATTCAGAGACTATTTTCTCTTGAAATCCGCCTCGTATTTTTCAGCCTCAAACATAAGTCGTGTGAGCCTACCCTTAAAAGTAAATAAAAAATCGGAGTCTCTACAAGTCTTATAGAATTATTATGTAAGCACTGCTTAGCCTTATATGTCTGCTACAGTGTATTAACATGCATCCTTAGACAAAAAAAAAAAAAATTCACATTGCTCCAGAATCCGTGTTGCTCCTTTTTGAAGTCTTTTATCCCAAAGTTCAACTATTTTTTAGCAAGAACTGTCAATGTCTATTCACTTAAAATGATAGATGGATGGATGGATGGATGGGTGAGTAGATAGATAGATAGATATCCAAATTGAGAAAATGGGCAGCACAGTAGAACTACAACCTCCAGGGTAGCAGGGTGCAAGTCTCCAGATATCAGACAGAATAGAAATAGAGGCAGCACTCCAAAGGTCAAAAAAAAGTATTTTTATTCACCCATCTGTGTAATAGAATGCAACGTTTCAGCTGCTCAATGCAGCCTTTGTCAAGCAATGTGAAAACAGACATATCAGTGTATTTATACACCCCCATTATTAGAGGAGTTTAACATCAAGATTAACATACTATAAAAATTCCAATATTGTGAGGATTTAATCAAGTGATCAAAATCATTATACACTGCGTTCCAAATTATTATGCAAATGTTATTTTTCACTGATTTTCCTAAATAGTCGATGCAAATGACAGTCAGTATAATCTTCAAGCCATCAACCGTTGGAGTATAATGCTAATTTTATTGAACAAATCTCCTAATGATAACAGATTTTTTTAGAAGTAACAAAAACTCAAAATGCACTGTTTCAAATTATTATGCACAACAGAGATCAAAACATTTTAAAGGTTGTAAAGAGAACTAAAATGGTAATTTGTTGAATTTGCAGCATCAGGAGGTCATATTTACAGAAATCAAAAGCTCTTTCAATAAAAAACAACTTAACAGGCCAAGTTACATGTTAACATAGGACCCCTTCTTTGATATCACCTTCACAACTCTTGCATCTATTGAATTTATGAGTATTTGGACAGTTTCTGCTTGATGATCATTGCAGGATGTCAGAATAGCCTCACAAAGCTTCTGTTTTGATGTGAACTGCCTCCCACCCTCATAGATATTTTGCTTGAGGATGCTCCAAAGGTTCTCAATAGAGTTGAGGTCAGGGGAACATGGGGGTCACACCATGAGTTTCTCTCCTTTTATGCCCATAGCAGCCAATGACACAGAGGTATTCTTTGCAGCATGAGATGGTGCATTGTCATGCATGAAGATAATTTTGCTACGGAAGGCACGGTTCTTTTTGTACCACGGATGAAAGTGGTCAGTCATAAACTCTACATACTTTGCAGAGGTCATTTTCACACCGTCAGGGACCCTAAAGGGGCCTACCATCTCTCTCCTCATGATTCCAGCCCAAAACACGACTCCACCACCTCATTACTGACGTCGCAGCCTTGTTGGGACATGGTGGCCATTCACCAACCATCCACTACTCCATCCATCTGGACCATCCAGGGTTGCACGGCACTCATCAGTAAACAACACGGTTTGAAAATTAGTCTTCATGTATTTCTGAGCCCACTGCAACCGTTTCTGCTTGTGAGCATTGATTAGGGATGGCCGAATAATAGCTTTATGCATACCTGCAAACCTCTGGAGGATCCTACACCTTGAGGTTCGCGGGACTCCAGAGGCACCAGCAGCTTCAAATACCTGTTTGCTGCTTTGCAATGGCATTTTAGCAGCTGCTCTCCTAATCCTATTAATTTGTCTGGCAGAAACCTTCCTCATTATGCCTTTATCTGAACGAACCCGTCTGTGCTCTGAATCAGCCACAAATCTTTTCACAGTACGATGATCACGCTTTAGTTTTCTTGAAATATCCAATGATTTCATACCTTGTCCAAGTTATTGCACTATTTCACGCTTTTCGGCAGCAGAAAGATCCTTTTTCTTTCCCATATTGCTTGAAACCTGTGGCCTGCTTAATAATGTGGAACGTCCTTCTTAAGTAGTTTTCCTTTGATTGGGCACACCTGGCAAACTATTTATCACAGGTGTCTGAGATTGATTACAATGATGCAAAGAGCCCTAAGACACAATACCATCCATGAGTTTAATTGAAAAACTAATAATTAAATGTTTATGACACATAAATCCAATGTGCATAATAATTTGGAACACGGTGTATGTGGACAATAGTGACGACCATGGGCGTAACTAGGAAAGACTGGGCCCCATAGAAAACTTTTGACTTCTGAAACCCCCCCTTGTAGATAGTGCCTCCCTATAGATTCCACCACACAGCGCCCTCTATAGATAGCACCATACATAGCCCCCTGTAGATAGCGCTATACACAGCCCCTGTAGATAACGCCATACAGCCCCCCTGTAGATAACGCCATACAAGATCCCCTGTAGATAACACCATACAGCCCCCTGTAGATAGCACCATACACAGCCCCCTGTAGATAACAACATACAGCCCCTCTGTAGATAACGCCTTACAGACCCCCCTGTAGATAACGCCATATAGACCCCCCTGTAGATAATGCCATACAGCCCCCATGTAGATAATGCCATATAGAACCCCCTTGTAGATAACGCCATACAGACACCGCCTGTAGATAACACCATAAAGAACCCCCCTGTAGATAACGCCATACAGACCCCCCTGTAGATAACGCCATACAGACCCCCTGTAGATATTGCTATACAAACCCCCTGTAGATTACGCCATACAGCCCCCCCAAAACAAAATACAAAAAAAAACGGCCTATAGTTTGTACTACAAAAGAGATGTATCCCCTATCCACAGGAAAGAGGATGCATGTGTCATCACTGGCAGCGATAAGGAGAACGGGGGACCGAAAGTCCCCCGAAGTTCTCCATGACTTACCTCGGACTTCCGGCATCTGCGCAGTTCAATAAAAATGAAAGGAACACTGGTCACGCATGCGACCGGTGCGCAAGTAATTTCTATGGAGCTGCAGACAGACCCCGGAAGTCCGAGGTTTGTCATGGAGAACGTCGGGGGACTTTCGGTCCCCCGTTCTCCTTATTGCTGGGTGTCCCAGCGATCCCATATGTATCCCCTATCCTGTGGATAGGGGATGCAGGTCTTTTGTAGGTATAACACCTTCAGTGGCGTCGCGCTGTAGCAGCCATAGCAGCCGCTAGCGGAGCCTCCGGCCATGCTGCGGGCCCCGTAGCAGCCGCTACGGCTGCCATAGCGGTAGTTACGACACTGGTGACGACATCATAAATTTAATAAAATAATTAGTGTAAACATAGTGTAATGACAAATCATGTATTCACATTAGGTAGCACCTGCGATCAAAGAAGCAGGTGTATACAATCATGTAAATCGTAGAAAAAACATGAGACAATGGCACTCACCCAAAACACTGAAGGAACATGCAATACGAGCATCACTGTTGTGCCATCTAATAAAGCCCATTGCGTATGACCACTTGCTGATCACGTGATAACAAACTACATGACCAGCCCGGTCTAGCATCCCTCGAGACATCTAGTGACCAGATGAGATCTGCGCATGCGCAAACAGTGATCTGAAGCATATATCGTAGCAAAATAAATAATCATATGATTGCAGTATAAAACCCCTCTATCTTAGGATTCATTTGACCTGACCCAAGCAGCCAATAAAGGCATACACAGCGGTGTGATACAGCAGTGAGGTGCAATGGAATTAAAAATCACTATCTAACCGCTAGTACCCTAAAAAGTTCCGCTGACCCAAACATTGAAAAAGGAGGATAGATATCAAAATTAGCAAGATTGTTTATCATATATATCTCATGTATGCAATTTTGCGTAAAATATAGAAGTGCCGTTGAGTCCCTCAGTTTGGGTGAGTGTCCAATACAGTAGTCCAAATTCAATTCAATGACGATACCTAAAGAGTACAAAAAAAGAGAATTAATTCTCTATATAAAAAACAATAATAATTAATAATCTGTTATAAATAATATAATAAATGTGAAAAATCAAGTGTATAAAACCCAATAAAAAATGTAATAGTCCTTACTACATAAGGGGACAATAGAGTAGTATCTTTGGATAGTGCCCAAAGGGACATCTAAATTCCATATCCGTCCAGGAAAAACATCTCATGAAAACGCTCTAAGATTGTACTCAAAGTTGAGGCCATTCGGTTGTAAAGTGCTGAGTTTGTTGATCCATTCAACCTCCCTTCTCTTAAGTAATTTTTCCCTATCTCCCCCTCTCCTGAATGGTGGTATATGGTCACTGATCCAAAACTTGAGCTGGTTAACGCTATGATGGGCTTCACAAAAATGCATAGGTAACAGTAAGTCTATGTTTCTCATATAAATCGTAGATTTAGGTGTATTCAGCCTAGTTCTACATTCAGTTGTGGTCTCTCCTACGTATAGAAGTTTGCAAGGGCACATAAGTACGCAAATCACGAAATCAGACCTACAAGTAAAAAAATGTTGTATCTTGTAAATCTTGCCAGTGACCGGATGAGTGAAGGTGTCACCCTTACACATCAGTCCACAATTGGCACAGCCAAGGCAGGGGTAACAACCCCTCCGAATGTTCAAACCATGTTTAGTGAACCTACCAGTACCCTTAGGGCCTATATCACTCTTCACTAATCTGTCTCTCAAATTAGTTTACCTCCTGTATGACAAGAGGGGAGGAAGTTTGAAAGAAGGAATATGATAGAAATTACCCAACATGGGCCAATGCATCTGTATAGTACGCATAATAAGTGGACTATGTTCATCAACAGTTGTGACGCAGGGAATACATCTCTCTTTAGGAGTGCATGTTATAGTTCTATCACGCCCTTCCGTATCCATCTCTTTAGTGATCTGAGATCGAACTAATTTGTTAGTGTAACCTCTTAAGCAAAATTTCTGCCCCATCTCTTCCATACGATCACTCAAAATAGAATTGTTATCAACAATCCTTTTAACTCTCAGCATTTGGCTAAGCGATAGGGACCTCACCATTTTCCTTGGGTGCTGACTCTCATATCTCAATAAACTATAACGATCCGTGGTTTTTACAAAGAGGTCTGTCAATAGACGATCTTCCTTGATATAAACAGTAGTATCCAGAAATTGTATGGTCTCCATAGAGTTGACCATAGTGAATTTGATGTCCTGATCCACAATATTGAGATCCATAAAGAAGTCTTGTAGGGCAACCTGTGAACTGGTTCAAATGAGGAAAATGTCATCTATGTATCGCCACCACGCCAAAACCTTGGAAAAATGGTGGGACACATAGACGACAAATTCCTCAAGGTCCGTCATGAAAATCTTCGCATATGTAGAGGCTACATTCGACCCCATAGCAGTACCCCTTAGTTGAACAAAAAAGTCATCACCAAATAAAAAATAATTACACGTAAGTATCAACTCTAGTAAGTCAATGCCAAAACATTTACATTCAGAGGAATAATTTGTAGTGTCCAAAGCTTTTTTTAATACTAGACAGACCTCTCTCATGGTTAATGGAGGTATATAATGAAACCACATCAAAGGAAACCAAAATGGTCTCCCTGGGTATGGATAGATTGCGAATCTTAGACAAAAAATCAACAGTAACCCTGACATATGACCTGGCCTGTGAAGCAAAACTCCTTAAAAGTTTATCTAGAAAAATGGCTGAAGGACTCAATAAAGAATTTCTACCTGACACAATCTGGCGCCCTGGTGGATTATGTAAATCCTTGTGTATTTTTGGGAGACAATATATAAGAGGGGTGACTGGGTATTTAGGTAATAGGAAGTCATGTAGGTCTCTGTCTATGAAATCGAGAACATAAGCATTGTCAACCAAATATTTAAGTTTCCTCAGAAACACAAACTTTAGTGTCCCCATTAACTTTCTTATAAACATCAGAGTCGCCCAGTTGTCTCTCTAGTTCATTAACATATAATTGTCGGTCCATAATGACGATCCCACCACCCTTATCAGCAGGTTTAATAACGAGATCGTCGTTATGGACCAGTTCCTGTAAAGCCAAAAATTAATCACGTGTCAAATTAGGGTGTATCAAAGGTTCACCCTCGCTAAAAATATTAGATTTAAAAATATTTATATCATTTTTGACGGAAGAGATAAAACCTTCTAATACATTAGAATTAGACGGAGGTGTAAAGTCACTCTTATTGTAGAGACCAAAGCTCTTCAGGGAAAGTTCAGGTATTCCAGAGGTCACCGGTTCAGAAGAACTATCCTCATGCAAATTAATGTCAAGTTGACACCAGTCCGTGGTAGATGCTGGACAAAAGGAAAGGCCTTTCCCCAACAAATAAATTTGTGTAGGGGAAAGGGTATATGTAGATATATTTACCACAAGTGACTGTTGTGCAAGGTCTATTTCTTCTGGATTCCCACATTCTTGGGTTTTCCACTTCTTGTTCTTTGAACTTCGGTGAGGACGTTTCTCTCTGTCAACTCCATCGTTGGTACCTCTAAAAAAAATCACCTGTAGTGGATCACTTTCTGTAGTGGATCACTGAAAATCACTTTCTTATTCCTATTGGATTTTTTTTAGCATTATTTGGTTTTGCACCTTTAGTATCATTAGCCTGCTAGCTATAGATATGCCCAGATTTATAATCCTCCTGGTCATGGTACCACTTGTGCCTTTTGTTTCCTCCTGCTCAGTACAAAATTTGAACATCTGTAGTTCCACTGAGTAGTTCACTGGGTTCCATAAATGACACCAATTTCTGTTCACTCTCGCTAAGTTTACAAGTGATAAGCTTAATTTATCTCTGCCGATCAGCAGCCCATCGCCGCTGATTTCTGCAGTTAACCCCTTCGATGCGGCGGTTGATCTAAGGAGTTTAGCGGAGATCGGCAGCCCCCACGTGAAATCACGGGGGCTGGCGATGGTACCCATGGCAACAGGACGCCATACAATGGCTTCCAGTCTGCCATGTACAGAAGCCTATGAGGACCAGCCGGAGGGTGGTCGTCGTAGGCTTCCTGTCAGTGTGACTGTCACGTCACAATGACAGTTGGAATGCATTACACTACGTAGGTAGTGTAATGTGTTCCAGCAGCGATCAGAGCTGCAAGTCTAAGTGTCCCCAAGTGGGACAAGTAAAAAAAGTTAAAAAAAGAATGAAAATGTTTAAAAAAAAGTGTACAAATAAAAGTTATAAGTGACATAAACAAGAACTGCTTTTTTTTCCTATAGTAAGTCTTTTATTATAGGGAAAGAATTACACGTAAAAAAAAAGAAAAAAGTACACATATTTGGTATCGCTGCGTTTGTAATGACCCCAACTATAAAACTATAATGCTATTTTTCCCTCACGGTGAACACCGCAAATAAAATAAACGAACAAGTATGCCAGAACCACTATTTTTTGGTCACCACCCCTACCAAAATATACAATAAAAAGTGATCAAAAGTCACATGTACGCCAAAATGGTACCAATACAAACTACATCCCGTCCCGCAAAAAACAAGCCCTTACACAGCTATTTTGACTGAAAAATAAAAACGTTATGGCTCTCAGAATATGGTGACACAAAAAATGTTTGATTTTATAAATAAGTTATTTTATTGCGCAAACGCTGTAAAATTTTAAAATAACAATATACATATGGTATCGCCGTAATCGTACCGACAGAATAAAATATAATAGTCATTTATAGCCCAGGGTGACCGCCGTAAAAAAGAAATAAAAAAAACATTGTCAGAATTGATTGTTTTTGGTCGCCTTCCTTGCCGAAAAATGGAATAAAAGGTGATAAAAAAAAATTGCATGTACCCCAAAATGGTACCAATGAAATCTACAGATTGTCCCGCAAAGAATAAGCCCTCACACGGCTCCGGTGGTGAAAAAATAAAAAAAGTTCTGGCGCTCAGAATATGGCGATGCAAAATGTGCAGTGTTCCAAAAGCGGATAAGGTCAGGCGCCATTTATAAGTGGCACGCTGGCCACATATCTGCGGATTATTATTTATTTACCGCATTATTATACCCTCTTATTATGCCCCTGATGTACTCTGCTCAGCCTACATATGCCCCCACATTATAAACTGAAATACCAGCAAAACGCCATAGCTACTACCAAGCAATATCTGTGCTCCAAAAGCCAAATGGCGCTTCCTCCCTTCTGAGCCCTACAGTGTGCCCAAACAGCCATTTGCGTCCACCGATATGACATCGCCATACCCGGGAGAACCCGGTTAATATTTTATTTGTGGCACAAACTGGGCACAACATAGTGCACTAAAATGGCACATCAGTCGAAATGTGTAATTTTCACATTGCACCATCCGCTGCGCTTGAAACCTTTCGCGCACCATGACTTAATAGCATGTTCTGGTGTATGGGGTGATGTATCGAGCGCCTCACGCACTGAGCCCGCTCCATACGCTGCGGGTGTCAGCTGTGTATTACAGCTGACACCCGGGACTAACGGACAGAAACAGCGATCGAACTGTTACAGGAGCATGTAAAAATGACAATATACTGCAATACATTAGTATTGCAGTGTATTCTACCAGTGATCTAATGGTCGCTGGTTCAAGTCTCCTATGGGGACTAATAAAATGTGTAAAAACAAAAGTAAATAGTTATTATTAATGGAAAAAATTTAATAAATATTTAAAGCCCAAAAAAAAAACCTTTTCACATTTTTTCTCTAAAGTAATGTAAAAAAAATAAAAAAAATACACAAAATTGGTATTGCTGCGTCCGTAAAAGTCCAAAATATTACAATATACCATTATTTAACTCGCACGGTTTTTGGTCACCTTGGCTCTATCAAAAAAATGTAATAAAGAGTGCTAAAAAAGTTGTATGTATCAAAAAATGGTACCAATAAAAACTACAGCTCGTCCCACAAAAAATAAGCCCTCACACCACTCTATTGACGGAAAAAGAAAAACGTAATGGCTCTCGGAAAGCGGGGAAGGAAAAATTCAAAAGAAAAAGCAAAACATGGATCAGTCCGTAAAGGGTTAATTACTTTCTAATGAAAAAGCATTTATGATGACATGTGAGGTATTGCTGTACTCGGGAGAAATTGCTTTACAAATGTTGGAGTGCTTTTTCCTCCTTTATCCTTTGTGAAATTGAAAAATTGCAACTTTTTAGTGGAAATAATGTTGATATTAATTTTCACTGCCCAATTCTAATAAATTCTGCAAAAGACCTGTGGGGTCTAAATGTTCACTATACCCCTATATAGATTCCTTAAGTGGTGTAGTTTTCCAAGTGGGGTTACTTTTGTGGGGCGTCCACTGATTCGGTCCCTCGGGGGGTTTTCAAATTCGACATGACACCCAAAAACTATTCCAGCTAAATTTGAGCTCCAAAAGCCAAATAGCGCTCCTTCCCTTCTAAGCCCCGGTGTGGGTCCAAACAGCACTTTATTACCACATATGGCATATTTACGTAATCGGGAGAAATTGTTTTACAAATGTTGGGGTGCTTTTTCTTCTTTATTCCTTGTAAAAATTAAAAATGGCTGTTTTTTCAGCAAAAAAGTAGATTTTTACCTTTACAGACTAATTCCAATGAATTCAGCAAAACAACTGTTTGGTCAAAATGCTAACTTTACCCCTAAAAAAATTCCTTGAGGGGTGTAGTTTCCAAAATGGGGGTCACTTTTGGGGTTTCTTCTATTTTGGTTTCTCCAGTGCATTGCAAACGCAACACGGCACTGAAAACTATTCAAGCTAAATCAGAAATCCAAAAACCAAATGGTGCTCCTTCCATTCTTAGCCCTGCTGTGGGTCCAAACAGCAGTTTATTACCACATATTAGTATTGCTAATGGGCTATTGCTAATGGGGTATTGCTACAATTGGAAGAAATTGCTTAACATATGTTGTAGTGTTTTTTATACTTTATTCCTTGTAAAAATTTAAAATTTCTATGTTTTTTCAGAAAAAAAAGTAGATTTTCATCTTCACATACTAATTGAAATAAATTTAGCAAAAAAACTGTGGGTTCAAAATGCTAACTATACCCCTAGATAAATTCCTTGAGGGGTGTAATTTCCAAAATGGGGTCACTTTTGGGGGGTCTTTACTGTTTTGGCACCACAAGACCTATTCAAACCTGACATGGTGCCTAAAATATATTCCAAAAAAATGAGGCCCCAAAATCCTCTAGGTGCTCCTTTTCTTCTGAGGCCAGTGTTTCAGTCCATTAGCACGCTAGGGTCACATGTGAGATATTTCTAAAAACTGTAGAATCTGGGCAATAAGTATTGAGTTGTGTTTCTTGGGTAAAACCTTCTATGGTACTGAATTTTTTTTTATAACAAATGAATTTTGGCAAAAAAAGAAATGCAATTTGTATATTTCATCTCTACATTGCTTTAATTCCTGTGAAACACCTAAAGGGTTAAAACACTTTCTGAATGCTGTTTTGAACACCTTGAGGGGTGCAGTTTTGAAAATGGGATGATTTATGGGGGCTTTCTAATATATAAGGCCCTTAAAGCTACTTCAGAACTGAACAGGTCCCTGAAAAAATGTGAACATAATCCACGTGGAATCATGTTGTATTTGTAGCCAACAGTGACAAATGCAGGTTTAAATTAATCGTATGTTTTGACTAGAGATGAGCGAACTTTTTAAAAGTTCGGTTCGGCTAGTTCGCCGAATTTCACAAAAAAGTTCGATTCGGACCGAACTAGTTCGGACCGAACCTGTCACTTCCGTGCGCCGAGCATGCTACTGTCCAGGGTGCTGATAGAGTTAATGGGCTGCACTAACTCTTTCAGCAACCTTGACAGTACATGCTCGGCGCGCGGGAAATACAATTCAATGTAATAAAAAAATAAAAATTATACGTTCGTACTTACTTTCCTCCTGTCCGGCCTCCAGCGATGACGTTTCATCCCTTTCGCCGCTGCAGCCAATCACAGGCTGTAGTGGCGGTCACGCACGTCAGGGCGATGCTTCATCCCACGTGACCGCCTCTGCAGCCAATCACAGGCTGCAGCGGCGACATGGATGAAACGTCATCGCTGGAGGCCGGACAGGAGGAAAGTAAGTATGAACGTATTATTTATTTTTTTGGGCATGTATGTATGTTGTCATGTATGTATGTATGTATGTATGTTTGCATGTATGTATGTATGTATGTTGTCATGTATGTATGTATATATGTGCATGTATGTTTGCATGTATGTTGGCATGTATGTATATATATGTGCATGTGTGTATGTATATTTGCATGTATATATTTGCATGTATGTATGTATGTTTGCATGTATGTATGTTTGCATGAATGTATGTTTGTATGTATGTATGTTTGCATGTATGTATGTTTGCATGAATGTATGTTTGCATGTATGTTTGTTGTCATGTATGTATGTTGTCATGTATGTATGTATATATGTGCATGTATGTTTGCATGTATGTATATATGTGCATGTTTGTATGTATATTTGCATGTATATATTTGCATGTATGTATGTTTGCATGTGTGTATGTTTGCATGTATGTATGTATGTATGTATGTATGTATGTTGGCATGCATGTATATATGTGCATGTATATTTGCATGTATATATTTGCATGTATGTATGTATGTTTGCATGAATGTATGTATGTATGTATGTTTGCATTTTATGTATGTTTGCATCTATGTATGTATGTTTGCATGTATGTATGTTGTCATGTATGTATGTATATAAGTGCATGCATGTTTGCATGTATGTATATATGTGCATGTTTGTATGTATATTTGCATGTATATATTTGCATGTATGTATGTTTGCATTTATGTATGTTTGCATGAATGTATATTTGCATGTATGTATGTATGTATGTATGTTGTCATGTATTTATGTTGTCATGTATGTATATATGTGCATGTATGTTGGCATGTATGTATATATGTGCATGTTTGTATGTATATTTGCATGTATATATTTGCATGTATGTATGTTTGCATGTTTTTATTTTTGCATGTATGTTTGCATGTATGTTTATATATATATGTGCATGTATGTAATTATGTTTGCATGTATTTATGTTTGCATGTATATTTGTGCATGCTTGTATATATGTATGTATGTATCTTTGCATGTTTGTATGTTTTCATGTGTGTGTGTATGCATGTATGTATGATAGTTTGCATGTATGTATGTATATATGTGTGTATGTTTGCATGTATATATGTGCATGCTTGTATATATGTATGTATGTTTGTATATATGTATGTATGTTTGCATGTATGTTTGTTTGTATATATGTCTGTATGGCCATGTATGATACTGTCTGCTGGCGCCCTGTATCTAAGTCAACTTCGCGGCAGGCTTCTATACATGGTATAACAGTCAGTATCACACATTAAACTGAATCTAAGCCTACAACATGTTTTATTTCATTTTTTATTTTTTTTTAACAGGTTTGGTGTTTGGACTACGTCGGTTTCGAGGACTACTTCGATGCCGGTTTTTTTTTCTACAATAAAATGGTTAATGAGGGTTGTGTTGGGGGTGCTTTATTTCAATAAAATATTTTATCTATATCTTTGTCTTTTTCTTTTCAAATTTTATTACTACCACTTTAGTAATGGCCGCTGTCTGAGTGCACATATCCATTACTAAGACGAGGCTTAGTGTTAGCCTTATGTTCACACGCACTAATTACGGACTTAATTCGGGTGTTTTTGCCCCGAATTACGTCCGAAAATAGCGCCTCGATAGCGCTGACAAACATCTGCCCATTGAAAGCAATGGGCAGACGTTTGTCTCTTCACACGAGGCGTAATTTACGCGCCGCTGTCAAATGACGGCGCGTAAATAGACGCCCGCGTCAAAGAAGTGACCTGTCACTTCTTTGGCCGTAATTGGAGCCGTTATTCATTGACTCCAATGAATAGCAGCGCCAATTACGTCCGTAATGGACGCGGCGTTCAAGCGCCTGCACATGCCGTAACGGCTGAAATTACGGGGATGTTTTAAGGCGGAAACATCCCCCGTCATTTCAGCCGTAACGGACGCTGTCGTGTGAACATACCCTTATAATGACAGCACGGCTCGTAAAAGCGGCCGGCTGCCCTTGGCCGGCTGTGCTCGTAATTACGAGTCGTAATTACGAGCACGGCCCATAAAATAAAAAAATAGAACATGTTCTATCTTTTTAACGGGAAGGTACCCGTGGCTAACAGAAGTCTATGGGCCCGCTATTTCGGGTCGTAATTACGACCCTTAATAACGGGTGTTTTTACGGTCGTGTGCATGAGGCCCCGTAATGACGGGTGGCTACATGTGTGCACCCGTCATTACGGCAGCGTTGCTAGGCGACGTCAGTAAATAGTCACTCTTCAGGGTGCTGAAAGAGTTAACTGATCGGCAGTAACTGTTTCAGCACCCTGGACAGTGACTACCGATCACAATATAGAGTACCTGTAAAAAAAAAAAAGACGTTCATACTTACCGGGAACTCCCTGCTTCCTTCAGTCCGGTCTCCTGGCCGTTGCCTTGGTGACGCGTCCCTCGCGACATCCGGCCCGACATTCCTTGATGACGATGCAGCCCATGTGAGCGCTGCAGCCAATCACGGGCTGCAGAGGCCTCTGCAGCCAATCACAGGCTGCAGAGGCCTCTGCAGCCAATCACAGGCTGCCGCGTCAGAAGAGAAGGTCGGACTGGAGGAAGAAGAGGGACTCGTCCGCAAGACAACGACCAGGTACGTATGAAATGCTTTTTATTTTATTTTTAATCAGCAGCCTATTTTCTCTATCAGTGATTGATAGAGATAAGTGGCTGCCGATTTGTATAATATTTTTGACCGGGTTCGGTCAAAACGGGTTCGGCCGAACCCAGTGAAGTTCGGATTCGCTGCGAACCGAACTTTTCCGGAAGTTCGGACCGAAACCGGGTTCGGTTGTCCCGGTTCGCTCATCTCTAGTTTTGACTCATACTCATAGCAGCGTTTGATGTCTATCCTAGACGGAATACTTAGGAACGAGGTGTCGCCCAAAGAACCAGCCAAGATTCTATTTATGTCCTCCGTAGTGTAAGCAAACACATTGGGTGAAGGAATATCAGTCCCATTGGACTCAATAATGATAATAGTAACAATGGTTCTTACATGCAGAGCTCCAAAAATGTCCAGCAATGTCCAAATAGAGAAAATGGGCAGCACAGTAGAACTACAACCTCCAGGGTAGCAGGGTGCAAGCCTCCAGGAATCTGACTTTAGAGTTCCCAGATATCAGACAGAATAGAAATAGAGGCAGCACTCCAAAGGTAAAAAAAAAGGGATTTTTAATCACCCATCTGTGCAATAGAATGCAACATTTCAGCTGCTCAATGCAGCCTTTGTCAAGCAATGTGAAAACAGACATATCAGTGTATTTATACACCCCCATTATGGGAGGAGTTTAACATCAAGATTAACATACTATAAAAATTCCAATATTGTGAGTATTTACTCAAGTGACCAAAATCATTATATGTGGACAATAGTGACATCACAAATTTAATAAAATTACTACTACAGCGCAGTGTAAACATAGTATAATGACAGATCAAGTTGTCATGTCCGTGGCTGCGGGCTGTCAGCTCCAATCTCCCCTTGACAGCCGCAGCCACGAGTCGGCTGGGGACAGTCCACAGTGGAATTCTGCAGCAGCCGTTTTTTACATTTGTTCCTATACATTTTTAGGAAACTTAGTTCAGACGTTGCGGAAAATAACTGTGCGGAAATCAGGCTGCAGTGCAGAATTTTCCCTCCGCAGCATGCTCATTCCATTGCGGAGAAGAAGCGGATTTCACTGCGGACTTCAGCCTTTGCAACGCAAAAACTAAAATCTGTGGCAAGTCCGCTGTGATATCTGAAACATCTGAATTACCTGTCAAGTATTCAAATGTTGGTGCAGATTCGTTGCGTAATTGCCCCAAATCTGCACCAACATTTGCAGCGGAAAAATTCCACTACGTCTGAACATGGTCTTAATATTCTATTTATTAGGATGGTGACTGTAATAATCTTATCCTGTGCAGCACAGGTAAGTATTGTTCTGTCTTTCCTGTGGAGATCCTCATGTCACCCTGTAGTGTTTTATGGTTTTTGCTTTCGCAGTTCAAGAAACTTTCAGTGTTGCAATTTTCCTGACTTTCATTTATTGAAGTAATGCATGCAGTTTCTATTTGATGAATTGAGCTGTTCTTGCCATATTATGTACTGCTACAACCAGAAAACATATCATTCTACCAAACAGGGCTATTTAAGACATACCATACTTTGACATATTACAACTAATGAGCATTTGGTATTAACAAGCAAAGCAATTCCACAAATTAACTTTTAAAGGCGCACATTTAGGCTGGATTCACACGAGAATGTTCAGTCCGTAAAGGACGGAACATATTTCGGACGCAAGTCCCGGACTGAACACAATGCAGGGAGTCGGGCTCCTAGCATCATAGTTATGTACGACGCTAGGAGTCCCTGTTTCACTGCGGGACGACTGTCCCGTACTGTAATCATGTTTTCAGTACGGGACAGTAGTTCCACAGAGAGGCAGGGACTCCTAGCATCATACATAACTATGATGCTAGGAGCCCGGCTCCCTGTAGTGTGTTCAGTCCGGGACTTGCGGCCGAAATATGTTCCGTCCTTTACAGACCTAACATGCTCGTGTGAATCCAGCCTTACTATATATATGTCGTTTAACATTCACTACCTCTAAATTTTACATTTAGATTCAAGATTTTATTGAAAACTATTTGATGATAGTAGTATTGTCTAACAGATATGTAATTACATTGCAATGATGCGTTTCTAAGTTACACTTTTTTTTTTAACATCATTTTTATTGAGAATTAATCCACAAAGAGAAAGAAAACAAACATTTTTACATATGGCATAGTGTCATCTTATCAGATCAGCAAGAAAGGTAACTTTCACCTGCATATACATCGAATAGCGCTTGTCTTTCACTAGATAGTTAGCTGGAGTTTAAAGAGACTCTATGACTAGTTTATTAATTGCCTATCTCCTAACTAATCTAATAGACGCTTTGCTGCTGATAACTACAGTGTGATTTGTTTTAAAAAAAACTTTATTATTTGCAAAGTTATGTGCTTTTTTCTAAATATGCTAATTTGACTATAATAGCCAAATATGAGGTGACTTTCTTTTCTCTCTGGGTGGTGTAATGTTTTCTGTATGATCCTGTCCAATCAGCATACAGCTTCTCCCCCTTCCCTGCCCAGCATCACAGCCTGATCATATAGTATACCGCTTCCATCCGCAAAAAAAAAAGAAAATCATAAGTAAGAAACAACTTGTAAATTTAAAAGAAAAAATTAAAACTATGTAAAAAAAATAAATACATTATTGGACATTCCTATAAACGGCAAGGTCTCATGATGCTACAGGCTATTGCGTAGTAAATATCCCTATGTTGCCCCAAGTACTAGTAAAATGACAATTTACCAGGGCAAAGTGTATCCAAAATGCAAAAACAAAAATTAAACAACAATGTCAGCGTTCAAACTTGTGTCAGGGCCCCTTCAATGGCTCATTACAGTCAGTATAGTAACGCATGCTGCACTTTCTTTCTGTCCATGTTTGTTGGATTTGTACAACCAATCCGTAATATTTGTACACAGAAACTACACAGACCAGACCAGGAATGAATGTAATCATCAAGCCAGTAATATAATCTGAAATAAATTCACTGCACGTTCAGGCTTTAAAGGGGTTGTCCCAAGATTAAATGTTATCCCCTCTCTACAGGATAGGAGATAACATGCTGATCCCTTGTACCCCTGAGTTAATGACGCTGCAGGTCAAGCACACACCCTGTCGCTCCAGTCACATGGGACCCCCGTTCTAGTTATCAGTGGGGGACCCAGTTGTCGGACCCCCACCGATCAGCATGTTATGTTCTGTCCTGTAGACAGGGGATATCATTTAATCTTGGAACAACCACTTTAACTGAAAGGCACAAATTAATATTTAGAAAAAAATGCATATGGAACAGTAGCAATGCAAAGAATAAACCACGCACAGCCTATATATAAATATGTACCAGCAGTGTATATACCGCACAGATACATGTATACCAGCAGTGAATATACCGCACATATAAATATATACAAGCAATGAATATAGTGCACATATAAATATATGCCAGTAGTGACTATACCGCACATATAAATATATATCAGCAGTGACTATACAGCACATATAAATATATACCAGCAGTGAATATACCACCCATTAAAATATATACCAGCAGTGAATATACCACCCATTAAAATATATACCAGCAGTGAATATACCGCCCATATAAATATATACCAGCAATGAATATACCGCACATATAAATATATGCCAGTAGTGACTATACCGCACATATAAATATATACCAGCAGTGACTATACCGCACATATAAATATATACCAGCAGTGAATGCTATTAGCCACATTTCGCCCTTCTCCTCTCATCTAATAAGATTTGGAGGCTGAGGAGGAGAGATGCTCGTACAGAGTTGCCATACTCACTGGTTAGACGCGCCCTCTGTATCGTGCTCCGCAGGGGCGTGCGCTTTTTCGCACACAGGGGTGGATATATGATTAAAATCTAGGGCAGGGGTGGAAAAAACACAAACAATGAACAGACCCTATTTTAATTAAATGTAAGCCCTGTGGGCAAGCACACAGCACTGGCCCATGAGTAGCGGCCCATTGTGGAGGCACTGGGCAATTACTGAGTTTGCCCCCCCCTAACACCACCCCAATAGAAATCTGCTACCTGTCAATGTAAAAATTATCTGTCAGATGGAAGAATGTTTCTTGATGAGTACAAGAAAGCCTCACATGGGAATTAGACTTTCTTGTACTCCACCATGGGGAAACATTTTTCCCTATGGCGGATGACTTTTCAGTTGACAGGAAGCAGAGTTACATGAAGGAAAATAATTTTTCCTTGACCTCTAGTTTCTATTGCGGCGCAGGGGAGAAAAAAAGTATACGTATTAGATTTTTTATACTGCTAGCTTTTCTTTTTTTGGTAGGTTCTGCTGGACCAAGTAGACTAAATCATAGATTTGTTGGACTACTTCGATAATCTAATTTTTTTTAAAAATAAAATGGTGAAAGAGAGTTGCATGAGGGAGTTTTTATTTCGATAGAAAAAATTTGTCTTGTCTCTTTTTTTTTTTAACCATTATTACTGCCTTAGCAATGGCCGCTGTCTGCTTCAAAGTGTCCACTCCTAAAGCAGGTCTTAGGGTTAGCCTGTAAAAAGACTAGCAGTAACCCCCCCCATTATTACCCTGGTACTGTAGTGACAATCGGGTACTGGGGTGGCCACAGGCTCGTATTATGAGGCTGGGAAGGGCCAAAAACTGTGGCCAATCCCACCCTGGTAATGCTAGCCTGCTGCTGCTATGTTGTAACTGGCTGGTTATGAAAAATAACGTCGTTTTTTAAAATTATTATTATTATTTTTTTTTTAAATGACTTGTGGGTCCCTCCCATTTTTCATAACCAGCCAGTTACAACATAGCAGCAGCAGCAGCCGCCTAGCATTACTAGGGTGAGAAGGGCCACTGTTTTTATCCCTTTCCAGCATCATAATACCAGCCTGCGGCCACCCCAGTAAACGTCCATTACTACAGATGGTCGGGTACTGGATTGCACCCGGGTCTCCCCAGCACCCTGGGTGGTGGTGGGTACCGGTGTAATAATGGGGGTTAGTGCTATCCTTTTATGTGATTATGTAATGACTGGGGTAGGGAAACGGACAAGTGAGCCCTAATCTACCCTCCACTCTGTCCCTGCCTACTTGCAACGACCCGCCCTAGGCGACGGGGTACAACTGGGCGGCGGTCCCTACGCTCAGTAAGTGCACGAGACAAACAGACAAGGGAACACAAAGCAAAGGGAAATGGGGCAGTTGCCCACGGCAACACCGTGAGCAACAAGAGTGGTGAACGATCAAAATATATGTATCAAAATCCTCCCAGTCCATATCTTTTATGTATACAAATTAACAACAACTTGTCATATAATGAAATATTAATAGAGAAATGACATATCTTTATATTCATACTACTAAACTGAACACTTTCATATTTGCCGCTATTACCAAACCCAATACTAATCTACCCACCAATTGGAATCAGAAAATACTTAGACCAATCACGAGCCAGCTCAAAAAATCAACTGCTCTCATTAAGAAAAAAAGCAGGGCATCAACAACAATCTATCACAGCCATGAAATTACTGTAAGGGAACAGAGTGGTGCATTCAACACCACAATGCTGTCCACATTGACATTAAGGGAAAGAAATAAAGTTGCGCATTCAGCGCTATTATAAAAGAGTGACACATTCAGCACCACACTACTGTCCACATGAAATAGAAATGTAATTGTTAAATCCAGATATGAAAAGACGAAGTTGCGCATTCTGCGCTACTAAGTGAGAACAAGGTAACATATTCAGCACCACACTGCTGTCCGCAAGTACATTAGTGGATATTTTGTCATTATATCTAAATGGAGAAGAACATAATCACGCTTTCTACACCATTATGAATGAGTACAGTGGTATATTTAGCATTACATTACTATCCACAAAGTGATAAATAGATATATTGTTGTTACATCACAAAGAAAACGCAGTCGTGCTTTCAGCACTACGTTGCTATCCTTGCTATATTATTACTGTATCTAACAAACAGGGATGTTTACGTAATAATGTAGGTAATGAACAGAAAGTCCATAGACTATCCGAATTAAATTGGAAACAACATGGTTGGCAATATGTTTACAAGAATTAGAGGATATTTGAACAGTTTTAGTATACATATGTAAGAACTTATATTTTATATTTATTCGAAGGTACGTTAAAGATATGTATTTGTAAGCACTACACTCCAAAAAATGTAAAAGATGAGCAAAAATCTATATCCAGATCTTTGCAAAACTAATCATGCATATTATACAGAAAACACTTAGGTTCAAAGTCTGAATTAAGTCCAAAGGGTTGGAGCATTTTCAATTGGTATATCCAAAAACTCTCTTGTTTGCACAATTTTTTAATGTAATCCTCCCCTCTCCAATGACTATCCCTTGGATCTTTAGTATGTATTTTGGCATAGTGTGTGGATACTCTGTGATCTAATTTGCCCTTTCTAATATTGTTGCAGTGTTCTGCTATCCTAGTTTTGAGTTTGCGAGCTGTACGTCCAACATATAGATAACCACATGGACATATCAATAGGTATAAAACCCTGTAGTGTTACATGTTACAAATTGTTTAATGTCATAGTTTCTTTTATTTTCTGCATCTGTAAAGGAGCTGAAATTACCTTTTTTTTTTACTATATCTTACCTCAGTACAAGCCTTACACCTGTTACAGGAAACAAAAACCTTTAATAACCTTGCAGGATTTTACAGAGGATTTTATGTAACTGTTAGTGATCTTGTGTTTTATGTTTGGTTCCCTTTGATACGTAATGATAGGGTTAATGGGCAAATTTGGACCTATAGTCGGATCATTCCTGACAATATGCCAGTTGTTTTAAATAATTTTGCGTACCGCCCACGAACCCGATGAATACATAGTGATAAATGGAACCCTTACAGTTTTTGTTTTGTTTTGTTTCTTTCATCGCTATTGATGATATTGTTGCCATTTTCTTTCTGAATATTTTCACTATGGTCCACCAATGTTTGTTCTCTAACATCTTTCAATGCAATTGATACCTTCCGCTCATCATAGTTACGTTCGACCAAACGGTTTTTAATAATTTGTGATTGTACATCATAATCCTCTATTTTAGTACAGTTTCTTTTAATACGCTTAAAGAGGCTCTGTCACCACATTATAAGTGGCCTATATTTTACATGATGTGATCGGCGCTGTAATGTAGATTACAGCAGTGTTTTTTATTTAGAAAGTTCCGTCTCATGTTATTGACCCCCCACATTCTTTGTACTGTAATCAAAGATTTTGCCCTCCTTAAAGCCAGCGGTATCACGTACATATTGGAAATGCTTCGGTTCTTTAATGCGTCCCGTGAATTTCTCTATCTTTATTACATTACTGCAGTGTCCTGATAATGAATATACAGTACATTACTTCCAGCCAGGAGGTGATGTGTATTCATTCTCCTGACCACTTCTGTAGCGTCTCTGTGAGTTACAGCATAGCAGGCGTAGTCTCGCGAGATTACGCTGTAAACTGTCATTCACAATGAGATCTCGCTGTGCTGTGCTGTAAATCACACAGATGCTACAGAAGTGGTCAGGAGAATGAACACACATCACGTCCTGGCTGGAGGTAATATATATTCATTGTCATGACACATGAGTAGCGTTATAGTGTGTTTATGTGGCTGCACATAGCGATATAGCTATAAAGCTATATGCTGTGTAAATGAATGGAGAGAAGTGTATGACACTGATTGGTCACTGATTGGTCAGCGTCATACACTCCTCTGTACAACGCCCACTTGGTTATATAGTAAAACACGCCTAGTTGTTCATTAAGATACTCATTAGCATAAAGCTAATATAGGTTAATATAGGTAAAAAATGATCGTTTTTCTAAATGAATAACACTGCTGCAATCTACATTACAGCGCCGATCACATCATGTACATTACAGGGCACTTATAAGGTGGTGACAGAGCCTCTTTAAACTGTCCTCTTGGGATGTTTCCAAGCCAGGGTTTGAAATGACAGCTAGAATGTTCTCTATAGCTGTTACAATCTGTATGTTAAAAATTATTTTTAGTGTAAATATCCCCATTTTGTTTGAAAATTTCCAAATCCAAAAAATGAACCCTATCATTACTGTATTCTGAAGTAAACACCAGATTATATTCATTACCATTAGTATATTCAATAAAGGATAACAAATAATATTTTTTACCTTCCCAAATGATGACTTCATCGTCTATATAACGTTTATACATTTTAATGCATTTCAAAAATGTATTCCTACTGGAGTAAATAAACATTTCCTCCCAGACCGCCAGGTACAGATTGGCATAACTAGGTGCAAATTTCGCCCCCATAGCAATACCGGTGGTCTGGAGATAATGTACCGAATCATACCAAAAAAAGTTTTTCTCTAAATTGAACCTAATAAGGTCCCCAATAAAATTAGCCTGTTCAGACATCATATTTTTATCTGCACTTAAAATAGACTCGACAGCATGCAGCCCTAATTCATGGGGTATGCATCTGTACAATGATGCCACATCACATGTACATAAGATGGTATTTCTATTTACAGTGAAGGAAATAAGTATTTGATCCCTTGCTGATTTTGTAAGTTTGCCCACCGTCAAAGACATGAACAGTCTAGAATTTTTAGGCTAGGTTAATTTTACCAGTGAGAGATAGATTATATTTAAAAAAAAAAGAAAATCACATAGTCAAAATTATATATATTTATTTGCGTTGTGCACAGAGAAATAAGTATTTGATCCCCTACCAACCATTAAGAGTTCAGCCTCCTCCAGACCAGTTACACGCTCCAAATCAACTTGGTGCCTGCATTAAAGACAGCTGTCTTACATGGTCACCTGTATAAAATACTCCTGTCCACAGACTCAATTAATCAGTCTGACTCTAACCTCTACAACATGGGCAAGACCAAAGAGCTTTCTAAGGATGTCAGGGACAAGATCATAGACCTGCACAAGGCTGGAATGGGCTACAAAACCATAAGTAAGACGCTGGGTGAGAAGGAGACAACTGTTGGTGCAATAGTAAGAAAATGGAAGACATAGAAAATGACTGTCAATCGACATCGATCTGGGGCTCCATGCAAAATCTCACCTCGTGGGGTATCCTTGATCCTGAGGAAGGTGAGAGCTCAGCCGAAAACTACACGGGGGGAACTTGTTAATGATCTCAAGGCAGCTGGGACCACAGTCACCAAGAAAACCATTGGTAACACATTACGCCGTAATGGATTAAAATCCTGCAGTGCCCGCAAGGTCCCCCTGCTCAAGAAGGCACATGTACAGGCCCGTCTGAAGTTTGCAAATGAACATCTGGATGATTCTGAGAGTTATTTGGAGAAGGTGCTGTGGTCAGATGAGACTAAAATTGAGCTCTTTGGCATTAACTCAACTCGCCGTGTTTGGAGGAAGAGAAATGCTGCCTATGACCCAAAGAACACCGTCCCCACTGTCAAGCATGGAGGTGGAAACATTATGTTTTGGGGGTGTTTCTCTGCTAAGGGCACAGGACTACTTCACCGCATCAATGGGAGAATGGATGGAGCCATGTACCGTCAAATCCTGAGTGACAACCTCCTTCCCTCCACCAGGACATTAAAAATGGCTCGTGGCTGGGTCTTCCAGCACGACAATGACCCGAAACATACAGCCAAGGCAACAAAGGAGTGGCCCAAAATGAAGCACATTAAGGTCATGGAGTGGCCTAGCCAGTCTCCAGACCTTAATCCCATCGAAAACTTATGGAGGGAGCTGAAGATCCGAGTTGCCAAGCGACAGCCTCGAAATCTTAATGATTTACAGATGATCTGCAAAGAGGAGTGGGCCAAAATTCCATCTAACATGTGTGCATACTTCATCATCAACTACAAAAAAGGTCTGACTGCTGTGCTTGCCAACAAGGGCTTTGCCACCAAGTATTAAGTCTTGTTTGTCAAAGGGATCAAATACTTATTTCTCTGTGCACAATGCAAATAAATATATATAATTTTGACTATGTGATTTTTTTTGTATATATATATATATATATATCTATCTCTCACTGGTAAAATTAACCTAGCCTACAAATTCTAGACTGTTCATGTCTTTGACAGTGGGCAAACTTACAAAATCAGCTAGGGATCAAATACTTATTTCCTTCACTGTATCTTTACACTTTTTAATTCTTTAATAAGATGTTCTGAATCCTTGAGATAGGATTTAATATTTATAACATATTTTTGTAGGAAAAAGTCAATATATTCTGAAATCTGACAAGTGAGTGTGTCTATGCCAGCCACTATAGGGCGACCCGGCGGGTGGGTTTTATTCTTATGCACTTTTGGTAAGTAATTGATAACAGGGGTCTTTGGATGTTTTATATTGAGATACTCAAATTCTTTATAATTAAGAATACCCCTCTTTTTTGCATCTAAAAGTAAAATCTCCAACTGTTTTTTTATAAACTGCAATAGGATTGTTTTTCAGTTTTCTATATGTGATAGAATCTGACAGAAACCACATCATTTCTGAATGGTAATCTGATTTATTTAGAATGTCAACCCCCCCACCCTTTATCCGCAGGTTTAACAATGACATTAAGATCTTTTTCAAGATTTTTTAACGCATTTAATTCTGCAGGGGTTAGGTTCTTATTTCCATTCTTAACAGATAAAAGATCTAGTTGATTTAATATGATCTTTTTGAATTCTTCAATACAGTGATTATTATTAATAAAGGGTATAAACCCTGATTTGCCTCTCAGTTGTGTGTTTGTACTGATCCATAAGGACATGACAGGGTGTCCCTTTTTTTTTAATGTTATCGCTAATATTTGTAAAATGTTTCTGGAGATTAAGTGATCTAATAAACTTGTGCACATCAATATATATTTTACATTTATTTAAAGGTTCGGTTGGCGCAAATTTGATACCCTTATTTAATAACTTATAGTGTTCATCCGTAAGTATTTTATTGCTCAGATTAAATACCCCCCATTTATTTAAATTTATTTCTGTTCAGACAACTGCCATTACTAAGGCACTACTAAAGTATTAAAAAGAACACAGACACAAAATATATATTTTTTATTGAAATAAAAACTTTTTTTTTTAAAATTAAGCATAAATCATCGATGTAGTCCAGCGAAAACGGCAAAACAAAAAATTTGCAATAAGAAAAATTAAAAAACGTATACTCACCCACAGCAAACTTCTGGCTTCTCCCCTGCGCCACAATATAAACTAGAGGTCAATGAACTGTGATTTCTATTGTGGCGCATACAACCTAGATATATTAATAATTCTGGCGCATCTGCGAGGTCCTGTGCGCCAGAAAAAGTTAACGCAGGGACTCCTCTAATAATAGTGATAACACCTTTCCTTTAAAGTGTAACTAAACTTTTAAAAAACTTTTTACACGCCACACTGACATGTCAGAAGTTTTGGTCGGTGGATTTCCAGGCACTGAGACCCCCACTGATCGCTAAAACGAAGAGGTATAAGTGCTTGTGTGAGCGCAGTGAGTCTTTGAGCCCGTACACCGATCTGAGAAAAGCCAATCAGAAACTAAACGGCACAATGCTCACCCGAGCACTTCTGACACTTCATTTTAGCGATCAGTAGGTATTCCAGTGCTCGGACCCCAGCCGATCAAATCTTCTTACATGTCAGCGTGACATGTCAAAACTTTTTTAAAACTTTAGTTACAGTTGAGACAGTCAGACACCCCTCCCCCTTGCAGTATAATAACTACTGAGGGTGCTATGGGGAAATTATACTGCATGGGGGGTCTGAGTGTCTGACTCTGATGCCTCTGTGGGGGGAGTTATCCCCCACCATAGAGCTCCTAGAAGTCAGTCAGATGCTCTGGCCCCCTCCCTCAACAGTATAATAATTACTGAGGGCTCTATGGTACGGATTATAATGCAGGGGGGGGGCTGAGCATCTGACTGTGACTGACTGCCGAAAGCTCTGGGGGGGGGGAATCCTGTCAGCAAGATGCTCAGATAACCCCCCCCACCACCACCACACACACAGGGCCACCATCAGGAATTTCTGGGCGCCCCTACATTAC
Source organism: Rhinoderma darwinii (assembly GCF_050947455.1). NCBI lineage: Eukaryota > Metazoa > Chordata > Amphibia > Anura > Rhinodermatidae > Rhinoderma > Rhinoderma darwinii. The sequence goes on from NC_134687.1 coordinate 147,121,929, forward strand.
CGAGGGTTGGGAAACGGAAAGTGGTGCGCTCACATTTGTACGTTATGCGCGTTAACAGATTTTCGTACTGATGTCAATTACAGTGAACGAAACCATGGGACAGGCACATGACTGGTTAATGCCTTGAATTTTGTTCAATTCAGTCAAAACTTATCTCACTGTATGGCATATAGAGGGATACATCGCCCGGGGAATGGCCCAGGGGAAACTCCTGAAGTCTCTGTCCATAAATGGCTTTCCCGGGACTGGAGTCCACGGAGATTCTACTAGTCTTCTGCCCAGGGACTCTGGAGCTGTTCCTGATGTCCATGTATGGACAGTAATGTTAGTAGCCTCCCCAGGGCCAAAGTCCAAGGGCAGAGCAATTGCGATGCTCTACCAGGGGACTCCGGCATTGGGAAGCTCCTGACATTACTGCCCATATAGTATTGTCAGGAGCGGTATACGGTGGTTTTTTTGCGGCATCTCTCAGGATGGAATAGCAGAGTCTACTACACTATTCCATCCTTCAAAAAAAGGTAAACCCCATTCACATGAGTTATATTGTAATTTGCAGTGAATTTTCAGTGCGCAATCTACACCGAAAATAGGAGAGTTTTAGCCATGTGCCAATTCCAAAGCAAATTACTCTTCCAACCTACATGTATTTGGTCTTGTTTTTTTTTTTTTTCGAATGCTTTCCTGTTATCTATCTATCTATCTATCTATCTATCTATCTATCTATCTATCTATCTATCTATCTATCTATCTATCTATCTATCTATCTATCTATCTATCTGTCATGCTTGAGAAAGGCAGTTGCATCTGCCGAAATGTCACTTATGGAATAGAGTTCATCTTGATTTTTTCACTTGGAGATCCAGGAGTGCTGCCTATATTTTTGTATACTATTACGAATGATAAGGCCTTTATCCTGAGACTGGCACACGCATTTATTGTTCATTCCTGCATGGTGCTGCTTTTGATTTTCTTTGCTGTATCTATCTATCTATCTATCTATCTATCTATCTATCTATCTATCTATCTATCTATCTATCTATCTATCTATCTATTTATCTATCTATCTAAAAAGTCCACCATCCAGCAGCACCAGCCTGAAAATATGCATGGGTGCACACCCTGGGAACACGATTACGGTTCCAAATCCTCCAATATGTGTCCAAAGATAGGCAGCACTCCAAATCAAGGTAAAAATAAAAGTAGCTTTTAATAGCCCTCGTGCAACGTCTTGGCTCATTTTACAAGGAGTCTTTCTCAAGCATGTTATCAGTGTACAAAACAGTGGTATATATGGAGGCTAAACAAATAGTCCCAATTAACAGGTGATTGATACAAAACAATAAAAAACAGCAAAAATGCCATACATATCAATGCATATAAAAATACATATTGTGTCAACAATGATCTATCTGCAAGGAGATCAAGTGCAATAATTCATCAGATGTATGAATAAAGTGCAAAAGTGCTAATTATTACAAACAATATTAAACAGGTGCATTTGTGCGCAATTTGTTAAAAACCATATTACCATGTAATGCAATGGATCCATGTTCCAGTGTGCTGTTATGTTGTATTATTTCCGGCGTCCTGAGTAGAGATGAGCAAACTTATGAAAAATTTGGTTCGGCTAGTTCGCCGAATTTCACGAAAAAGTTCGATTCGGACCGAACTAGTTCTGACCGAACCTGTAATTTCCGTGCGCCTAGCATGGTACTGTCCAGGGTGCTGATAGAGTTGATGGGCTGCACTAACTCTTTCAGCAACCTTGACTGTACATGCTCGGCGCGCGGAAAATACAATTTTAATGTAATAAAAAAAATTAAAAAATACGTTCATACTTACATTCCTCCTGTCCGGCCTCCAGCGATGACGTTTCATCCATGTCGCCGCTGCAGCCAATCACAGGCTGTAGTGGCGGTCACGCACGTCAGGATGACGTCAGAAGGCCGGCCTCCAGGGATGACGCTTCATCCCACGTGACAGCCTCTGCAGCCAATCACAGGCTGCAGCCGCTTCTGCAGCCAATCACAGGCTGCAGCTGCCTCTGCAGCCAATCACACGCTCCTTTCCTGAAATACTCTGTGCTGCCTTAAACTCTGTGGACAGGTCAGGATCCTGTTTCTTTTAAATGCTGCTAGGGAACCCGCTCGATCCACTATATAAGGCTGCGCTACAGTGCAGCATTTAAAAGAAACAGGATCCTGACCTGTCCACAGAGTTTAAGGCAGCACAGAGTATTTCATGAGATGAGCGTGCAGATTCAGTGCTGCTGTGAACTCTGCTCTTACCATTACGTAGCTCTCAGTCTGTTACCTCTCCTACACTCCTGTCCTCAATAACACCTTGACATGATTGGCAAGTCACCACGTAATGGTAAGAGCAGAGTTCACAGCAGCACAGAGTATTTCAGGAGATAAGCGTGCGGATCTTGTGCGGGGTGGTGACTTGCCAATCATGTGAAGGTGTTATTGAGGACAGGAGTGGAGGAGAGGTAACAGACTGAGCTATGTAATGGTAAGAGCAGAGTTTAAGGCAGCACAGAGTATTTCAGGAGAGGAGCGTGCAGATTCAGTGCTGCTGTGAACTCTGCTCTTACCATTACGTAGCTCAGTCTGTTACCTCTCCTCCACTCCTGTCCTCAATAACACCTTCACATGATTGGCAAGTCACCACCCCGCACAAGATCTGCACGCTCATCTCCTGAAATACTCTGTGCTGCTGTGAACTCTGCTTTTACCATTACGTGGTGACTTGCCAATCATGTGAAGGTGTTATTGAGGACAGGAGTGGAGGAGAGGTAACAGACTGAGAGCTACGTAATGGTAAGAGCAGAGTTCACAGCAGCACAGAATCTGCACGCTCCTCTCCTGAAATACTCTGTGCTGCTGTGAACTCTGCTCTTACCATTACGTAGCTCAGTCTGTTACCTCTCCTCCACTCCTGTCCTCAATAACACCTTCACATGATTGGCAAGTCACCACCCCGCACAAGATCTGCACGCTCATCTCCTGAAATACTCTGTGCTGCTGTGAACTCTGCTTTTACCATTACGTGGTGACTTGCCAATCATGTGAAGGTGTTATTGAGGACAGGAGTGGAGGAGAGGTAACAGACTGAGAGCTACGTAATGGTAAGAGCAGAGTTCACAGCAGCACTGAATCTGCACGCTCATCTCTTGAAATACTCTGTGCTGCCTTA